>NW_025336223.1:3639256-3790665 GCF_004798865.1 Varanus komodoensis | reverse complement strand
CAGGGTTACAAACAGAAATCAGAAAACTGCCCTGGTGAAATTCTTGATCACCTACATGGCAAGATGAATGGGAAAGTGACATCATTTTATTTATTTCCCAGGTATTAAAAACAAAAATCTTTTGATGCTCTTTCTTTTTTGTTCTCCCACTTTCTCTTGGGAAAGTGTGTGAGGGGCAGCTGGTCAGGTCGTCAAATATTCAAGAAGTTAATGCAGGTTTTTGTTTTGTTTTTTTTTTGGCTCAGTTATATTTTGTGTTCTTCTGTGACTGATGGTGTTCTAGACGTCATGTAACAGCAACATACCTGTACAGTTAGGCTTCTGTTTGTATGTGAAAACAAGATACTATTGCAATGATAATTGTTTTCTAATTATCATACTAGATGTTAGGTACTACACAAAAAAGTCAGCAAAGAGATAGGAAACATTGGAACATGCATGGGGAAGAAATGAGGAAAAGAACATAAGGAGATTACTTGATATTCAAAAATGTAATGAGATTTTAAAAAGTCTAATTTTAAGAGGGTGGGATTCTTTTGGTCACTTACATATATATCTGGTTACATTCTGCCAGATTCCCCTCTTCAGTATCTTGGAACTCTATCCTTTGGAGCCTAGACCCCGGGATGATGTCGGAGCACAGCATTGTTTGGGAAACCGTAGGCGTACCCACAGATGCAGCCTACCTCTATGAAGAACTCACTTTTTAAATCATATTCATGTGAAACCATTATTAGGTCAGCCAGAAGATTGTGCAAGCTTTTGGGATAAACCAGGTCATCTTTCTACTGTCAATATGGCTATGTGGAATGAGAAGTAGTTTTGCCACTTTTTAATGAATAGCTCTTCCTTTAGCTTAGACCAACATTTAGAAAGAAACCGTTTGAACAACTTAAACAAGTGCAGGGACTTGTCAAGCTCCACAGTACTACACAGCTGTGCATTAGAAATGCTATCCCTTCCTCCGTCAATATATTTTAGGAGTTTGCCACTGTCAGCACAGTTAAGCACAGCTTAATCCTGTCTCATAATTCCTAGTCATGAAGATGAAAGAGTACCAAAGCCAAGAGAAATCCAGAAAATACCAAATTCATCTTAGCTAATTATTTGTTCAGTCATAATTTATTCCATTTAGGACTGAGGGAGTCCTGTACTGCACTTTTTTTAAAGAGTCAAACCATAATTATGAATTAGTAACCTAATCAGGTTTTGGATCAGGATTAACATTAGATTTTCAGAACCGATTTCCTTCCTTGCATTCTGCAGGTCAAGTGAAAATTTACACACACCCCTGCAGACTTGGTAGATTTAGATCTTTTCTTCTTAAATTACATGCATAGTTTCATGTATAAGAATTAAGGAAGCTTAATTAAAGGTGTAATGGTATAATGAAAAGTGTTTCTCTGTACTCTTCTGTTCATTGAAGCATATCCAATTAGTAAAGCTGGATAGTTCTTCACCCAAATAAAAATTTGTAGTTTAGTTAAATATGTAATAATTATAGATATATTTGCATAAGATGAAAACACATACATCATCTTAGAAGAGGTATTTTATTTGCTCCCCTGTGAATGAAAGGGTAATACCTATTCTAAGATGGTGCCTGATCCCCAAGTATTTATATTAAAATAATTCACTTTAAAAAATATTACCCCACTAGAGAAATGTTTTTAGTTTTTGAGCAAGACACAGAGAAGGATAGTCCTTGTTAATTTCAAGATTGTGCTTTTAAAAGTTACAACTCCATGTGCAGTTACTTGGCTGTAGGTTCCAGATGAACTTAGTGGAACTTGCTATTGAATATGATTAAGATCATTATTAAATATTTATTATTTATTTAGAATATTTATATGCAGTCCTTTCGCAGAGCCTCAGGACAGCTTACATAAATAAATAAAAATAGTAAGAAAAACATAATACAAATAAATTCCAGATCCACCCTGGCTGCAGATTAAAACATAAATAGCTAATATTAAAAGTTATTAAAATATTGTTGAAATAAAAAGGTCTTAGCCTGGTGCCGAAAAGCAAATAACGACGGCGCCAGGCGGGCCTCTGTGGGGAGCGCATTTCATAGGCGGGGCGCCACCACAGAGAAAGCCCTCCTCCGGATACTTTGCCTCCTAATATCTTTCATGGAGGGTTCCCGGAGAAGAGCCTCTGCTGCTGATCTCAGGGGGCAGGAGGGCAAATAGGGAAGAAGGCATTCCTTTAGGTATCCAGGCCCCAAGCCATTAAGGGCTTTATAGGTAATAACCAGCACCTTGAATTGAGCCCAGACTTTGATAGGAAGCCAGTGAAGCTGGTAGAGGACTGGGGTTATATGAGAATGTAACAACCTGGCACCATTTTGCACCATCTGAAGTATCCAGACTGTCTTCAAGGGCAGCCCCATGTAGAGTGCATTACAGAAATCCAACCGGGAAGTAACCAATGCATGTGTCACTGTCGCTAGGCAATCGTCCTCCAGGTAGGGATGCAGCTGATGGATTAACCAAAGCTGAAGGAAAGCTCTCCTCGCCACCACAGTCACCTTAGCTTCCAGGGACAGCTCTGGGTGGAGAAGCACTCCCAAGCTGCAGACCCTGTCCTTTAGAGGGAGTGCAACCTCATTCAGGGCAAGGTCCAAGTCGCCTGCCCAGGAGCTCAAACCACCCACCAACAGGACCTCTGTCTTGTCTGGATTGAGTTTCAGTTTATTGGCCCTCATCCAGCCTATTACCTCAGCCAGGCACCAGTTCAGTACAGCCACTGCCTCACCTGGATCGGTTGAAAAAGAGAGGTAGAGCTGGGTGTCATCAGCATACTGGTGATTCCGCAGCCCAAACCTCCTGATGACCTCTCCCAGCGGTTTCATGTAGATGTTGAATAGCAAATATGATTATTTGATTCTGATTATTATGATTACTGAATACAAGTCAGATCTTTCTCATTGACATAAATAGGACTTCAGAGATCTTAGCCTTGCCCTTGTTCCACTATTCTAGCAGCTGAAGGCAATTTGGAAATGGGATCTCAATAGAATACTCTTCAGTAAACGTGCATAGGAAGGCCTGAGAGGAATTTTCTCCATGCTTTCAAATAGTAAAAGAATAGAGTCAACAAAACTTGCTGTTCTGCTTACTTACTATTTTGCTTAGTAGTCCCTACTACCAACCTACTATACAGTTGGTAGCAGGTAAAATGCATTAGCTTTTAAACCTGTTAATCACAAATACCCAAGAAGGAATATCAACAAAAAGTGGATCATTTATTGCTTTTCTACCATATTGTTGCCTTTTGACTTTATTTATGAGATTTATATCCCACCTTTTTTCTTTTTGTTTAAGAACTCAAATGTACATCAATCTTCTCCTGTTCTCAATCTTACCCCCACAACAACAACCCTGGAGTAGGTGGGGTTGAGAATCTGTGACTGGCCCAAACTCACCCAGCTGGCTCTACAGCTCAGTGGGGACTAGAACCCAGATCACCTGAGTCCCAGTCCCATGCTCTTAACCACCATATTACATGGGTTCTTTAATATCCCGCATCCATATCTATGCATGCACACTTCATGCCTCCTCCTTTATACCATGCTTAATAAATCAGTTAAGGTATAATCCTTTGTATAGGATTGCACACTTAGTCTTTAAACTACAAAAAGCTTTGCTGTTTTAGGTGAGAATTCTTAACATACAGCACTTCTTTTGCTGGTATTATGTAATGACATTACTACAAAAGGGGAAAGATTTCTATATTGAATAGAAAATGTTTATTTTCCAAAGACTCGTTAATTATAGTAGTCTTCAGAAAGAAATGAAATTCCATTTTAACAGATAGTCCTTTGATTCTCTTTCATTTAGAAACTGAAAGTTTACTTATGTAAAAAGAAATAATCCTTACCCTATCTGTATATTGCTAACCAAGACCGTAACCTTGCAAACATTTACTTATGATGAATTTTCATCACAACTACTTCAGAATAGAAATGCATAGGATTACACAGTGAGAATGCAATCCAATGCATGTTTAGACATAAAAAGTACTATTACTTCCAGCATACATGTTGGGAGCTGTAGGACTATTTATGTCTAAAAACATGCATAGACTTGCACCCTAAATGAACTTGCTCAGGAATTACAAGAGTTGGGAAACCAATTTAACATTACCTATTTTACTAGTCTGAAGCACTTGTCCTTTCCAACTGTATGTGTAAATATGGGAAGCCTATGTGCTCCATTTTAAAATTTTTGGCTTGCACAGACTTAGCATCGGATCGATGAAATTTTATTCCCAGTCCCAGTTTGGAGTGCTCTCATTTAGATAGTATCTCTCTGAGCTAAAGTGGATTTCTGCCTGTAGCCATTAATTTCACTGGGTTCAGCAACCTAAAGTGGGGTTGCAGAAATGATGAGTGAAGCTGGTTTATTTCCCTTATTTATTCCTTCAGAGAATTAGCAGAGCTTTGCATCTAATAGATCTGAAGCCACTCCCTGGCACTGCAGCCCCTGACCACTCATGAAATCTCTCTTTGGGTGAGTGTCTTTCCACCTGGGCATGGTGAGGGCCAATCCTGCCTCCTGGCCACTCCCAGCAGATCTTCTCTGGACAGGTGACTTTGGCAGGTGGCTACCTTCCCTACATCCTAACTCCCTGCAGCCATTAACAACTGGAATAGGGGAGAGCAGTAACACTGTGTGAGCATCATTGCTAATGGGTGATCCAAATCCAGTCCTCTTCTCCCCTTTTTCACCACAGGTCTTTTTTCTCAGTAGTACATCCCCAGATGAATAAGTACGTACGTACGTACGTATGTATGTATTTATTTTATCTGTATGCTGTCCCATCGCATAGCCTCAGGACGGCTTACATAAATAAGAAAAATAAAATAAAACATAATACAAATAAAATCCAGATCCTACTAAGAATTCATGAAACAATGATTAACATTGTCCTCCCCTCAATTTGTGGCAAAGTAAAACAGTCCTGATGTTAAATTTTACCACTGGTTAGAAAGTATATTAAACATACAGTGCTAGCAAGATTCTTGTTGGACAGTACAAGTTAACTGAAAAACCTTGTGCAATCTTCATTCGTTAAGGCTCATGCAGGGCTCTATACAGAGCAATCATACAGCTGTTTACTCAGAACAGAAGTAAGTCCTACTAAATTTAAGTTGGTGTATCCTTCCCCCGTAAGTGAGTATAGGATCACAATTTAAGGGATATAGGCTGGTCTTCTTAAAACTGGGAAACAATTTATGATGATTGGCAGAAACACATCATATGTTACCAATATAAGCCACAGTAAGCCTGATTCAGAAGTAGTTGCTTAGATGCAAAAAAGTGCAAGGTGCTTGTAGTAGCAGTGTAGAAGAAGGAAGTTTGGCAGATATATAATCACCATAACACAATTATTAGAGGGATTATTAAAAGTACTTGTATTCTTTTTCACCTTGCCACCCTAAACAAGATGAAAAAAAAAATCTCTGCTAGCTTTTTCAAGCATAAATCCTGTAAGCAAGTGTGGTACAATGGTTAAAGTGTTGGAATGGGATGCAAAAACATCCAAATAGGCGGCCATCACCACATCCTGCAATAGTGTATTTACTACCCTAAATTATTTGGTACCATCAGGCTTAGCCACTTATCTAAGAAGCTGAAAAGCACTGGTCCCAATACAAATTCCTGTTCGACCCTTTCCATTCTATCACGATTATTTGCTTATCCAGAGCTTAAACAACAGGAATTTGGAATATAGCTTCCCCCATATGTTCAGGAGGCTGACTGAGTTGTTAAAATCCTTTTGTTTCCATGTCTAACATTTGGAATTATTCCTCTTTTTACAAGGGAGGAAAATTTAACCTATCTGATTCACATATATAGACATTTTGGCTAATACTAGGGGCCACCAATTGGATGGAAGGTCTTCATCTGAGTCTTTATTGAGGAGTTAAGAGTTCTCAGCTTTGAAAATTGGTCCTGCTTGAGCACTGATCATGGAAGCCAAAATAACTTCCAATGACTGATTATTGTTTGACTAATATAGAATTATACAGTTTTGGAAATTAAAAAAAATAGAATTTGTTCTGACTTGTTCAAGACAAAGGGTATACAGTTAAAAAAAAAGCTTTTGAGACTGAGTTTTAAAACTCAGAGGCCCCATTAAGACCTCTCTCTGGCTTTTCCATTGATATTTCTTCCTGGTTTTTGCTTAATGCTGATGGAAACTAGCACTGTTTGTACTGTATTAATAATACTATGTTATAATATGTGATCTGATTGTTGTCTCATGGAGGTTTGCTTGGCTCAAAAGGCAGAATGTAGGTATTCTGTTTTTTAATTGCACAAACTTAAAAAAAAAAATCTACACCAGTGCTTTACCTGGAACTAACACCTGGGGTCTAATGCCAAAACCCTTTTCCCAGACTGCAGCTATTTCATGATGGAAGTGTTAATGCTTAGCGATTCACCTAGCTTAGGGCACGATCTGTCATTGAGGCTGAAATTGCTCAACATTTGAAGATCATTCCCATCCATTTTTGGAAGCAGAGATTCCTGGGTTTTCCATAAAGGAAATCATGATCTCAGGTGTCGTGCAGTCCATCATTTGGGGCCATATCTTCCCCATCGCTTTCAGAATGAGGGTCTGGCTAATTTCCAGTTTTCAAACACGTTCTGGAGGTAAGGTAACCCAACCAGCCCGAGTGTCCATCCTCCTCTCAAAGCCAGGACGCGCTGAGAGGAGCCCCAAATTCGCATCCCCCCAGGGAACAGTCCACCACATCGTTTTCGATAGGGGAACTCCGTCCCTCTGTTGCCACGGCAACCGTCGCCCAACATCGCACTCCCTCCCCCATGGCCTCATTCCCATTCCCTCCATTTCTTCCATAGCATAGTTTCTTTCCTCTCCTGGCAGCCAATACGAACGCTGTTGCTAAGCTTCCTAGTCATTTGAATTATCCAATCACACGCCGCCACTATCTTCTCCTTATAAGGGGAGCGGAGCGGAGCGTCTCCCTCGTAGCCCACATGAGCTTCCCTTTTTCCGATTAGAGCGCGGGAAAAAGTCTCCTCTCCCCTCGCCTCCCCCGCCGCGGCTGTCTTGCGCGGGAACGCAACGTGGACCCGCCCCCTTGCAAATATTGGCCGGGGAGGAGGAGAGCCCCCGGGGAGGAGCGGGCGATTTGCAACCCCGGGAACGGGTCCAGGGCGGGGCGGGGCGGGGCTTGCGGAGGAGGCGGCGGCGGGAGTGGAAAATTCCGGCGACGGGGACGCGGGTATAGGGTAGGACTGGCGCAGTCGCCGACCAGCGATGTCCATCGTGTAGACCGGGACTGTCGGCTTTCTTCCGCCATATTGTTTCAATACGGGAGCATTTTCCTCCTCAGGCACGCCTCAGCATGCATCGCATGCACTCGCAGTAATGTCGTGGGGAGTCATCAGAAGCGAGCCCCCAAGTAGGGGATTGCCGCCGAAATCCGCACAGCTTTAGCAGATAGATTTTTGGTATCTCTTCAGTCGCATCCTTGGAAGCAAAAGGATAGACACGTTCCAGAAACGTAGAGAAGCCATTTATGTAGGCAGCTGTTGCCACCCAGCCCAATTTGAAACGAAAAATCGCTAAACACACCATCGTGTGCCTGGTCCCCATTTCAAAGCCTATTGAACAAAAGTGTCAAAAAAAAAAAAAAAACCTCACCACCCGACTATGATGTGTGTATATAAATACAGTATTATCAACCCTTGATGAATTGCTTGTCATCTCCGCGTGGCACTAGTTCTTTTGTTGTTATTCTGCCTTCACTATCTGAAGCAACTAAATGCTGGAATGCCAAATGGAAGATTTGCAAAGAATGAATAAGTTTTACATTATATTTATAGCAGCTTTTTGTGTAAGAAATTGAAATAATTGCTGCATGGTATGTGGCTGTGCCTGATGGCACTGCTAGGAAAGAGAAGTAACACAGCCAGGAGTTAAGAGGCCCTGGCCTCCTCAAAGGAGGAGCAGCTCATGGATGGATAATACTTTTATGGAAAGTGAGGAAAATTTAATTGGTTGCAAGTTGGACAATTTGAAAGTAACCTTAATTTTGGTTTTGGTTAGCAGATATAATTTAATATGTTTTTGTACATGGTTTGTATTGTTGTATTTAATGGTAATTTATTATGTTCTATTGTATTTCTATGTATTTTATTGTGTTGTAAGCCACCCCGAGGCTTCGGCAAGGGGCGGCATAGAAATGTTATTATAATAATAATAATAATAATAATAATAATAATAATAATAAATAATAGCCTGTAAACAGGAGGATTTCTTCACCTATAGCCAAAGTAAGACTGCCATTTTACATCGTGAATGTGCACCTGGCAAAGGCAGCATGTGGCAG
Source organism: Varanus komodoensis (assembly GCF_004798865.1). Taxonomy (NCBI): domain Eukaryota; kingdom Metazoa; phylum Chordata; class Lepidosauria; order Squamata; family Varanidae; genus Varanus; species Varanus komodoensis. Next base: position 3,782,294 of record NW_025336223.1, on the reverse strand, counting down.
GTGAAGCAGCACATGTGCAGGGACACTTTTTTACACCTAGCACCTCCTCTTGCAGTGCTTCAAAGAAAAACTAGTCAGGAGCAAGGCCATTTAGCAGAACTTACGCCACTGGTTTGGAGCTACCTTCATCCTGGCCTGCCTGAGGGTGGTTAGGAACCCTCTTCTCCACTGTAACAGTGATAGGTAGTTAAGGATAAAATCACTAACAGCTGCTGCAATGTGGATTGCTGTTATTGAAACAGCTCAGTCTTTAGACATGTCCATAGCCCCATCTGGTTCAATATTGCAGGATGAACTTCACATGTTGATACCTGCAGGTTCTTGGACAAGAATGCTTTACCCTTGCATGCCCAACCTTTCCTGTTCTTGCCTCATAACATTGTATAGGGATGGATTTGCTGGCTGGTCCAAGTGGTGGTGAATGCTTTGAGAGGGGGCAATCTCACTGTCTTGAAAAAGACAGCTGTGTGTCCACAGAAACCCTACTTTGGACCCAGAAGATTTAGGTATCTGTTGACCAATTGCAAATATTCCTTCTGTGGGCTATGTGCTTACATGTTTAGTGATTGTGCAACTCCAGTTATTTTTGGATGAGACCAGTTAGTTAGCTCTTTTCCATTAGGGCTTTTGGTTTATTGGATTTATAAGCTACATTACTAGCTCAAATGATTGGAGAAAGACATGCTGAGTATGACCCTATTGATTTTCCTGGTCCTGCTAGTGGCCTTTGATGCCATCAACCATAGTGAAATACTGGATAGGCTGTCTAGATTGGAAATTGGTGTGACTGTATTGGGGTGGTTCTTATCTGGATGAACAATTCCAAAAGGAGATGTTGTGGAACCTCCATTCAGTGCCATAGCATTTGTATTATAGGGTCCCTCATGTTCTGTCATGTTTAGCATCAAGCCACTGAGTGACGGCACCCAGAGATTCTGAGCAGGCACTGGGTATGGGTTCTTACTGCAAACATAAAAAAGCTCACATTCTTTTCCAGGGTCTCTCCAAAATCCTCTTCCCCAAACCTTTTCTCCCTTGCTTTTCCTTGCACACACACAGCCCTGTCTATTCAGATAAACACTCAACCCCTCCAGATTGATCCCAAGTGGCCCCCCCAACTCTCATTGGCTTCTTTGACTCTCCCCAGCTGACCGAGCCCTTCCCTCCCTGGGCCCCCCACTATTCTGCGTAGTCCCATAATGCTCTTTAGCTTTCCTGCCAGCTTACCAGAAAACTATGACAAAGGCCTCTTCTTCTTTTTCCTTTTTCTTGGTGGCTTAGCACGCTTGTATAGGAGAGCATTAGCTTGCAGCTGCCCACCATCTTCATTTCCTAAGAATGTCTCTGAACTGCCACCATTTAGCTCACAGGCATTCATGGGAAATGAAGGTGGAGGGCAGATGGAGGTCTTCACTTGGCTTTCAAGTGATGCCAGTTTTGGGTAAGAAAATATGTTAATTAAAAATAAAGTGGGATAAGTCGGCACCTTGGTGAGCACCAAGAGAACTGTCTGGAGGTGAATTGTGGCTATCCGTGCTGTATGTGCTCAGCCCTAGAGGGGAGGTGCAAACATCCTGCTTGGTAACTCATGAAGTAACATAGAAATGTCTGGACCCTCATCCCAACATGCTCCAGTTATCCCTGAAAACACTACCAGCTCACCAGTCTGGACTGTGCTGACAAACCAGTATGCTGCCCACATCTGCTTTAGTAGCATAACCTGAAACAGTCCTGCAGCTTCAAGTCCAAGCATCCTTAAAAGCGAGAATCCAAATTCCCTCAATTTACTTACAACAAGCATTTTGGAACATCACATGCAAAGCAGAATCTGAACAACAGCACTCCCTGCCCTCAGTTCCAGCCACAGACATCAGGAGCCCAAATGCCTATAGAAGAATGTGTAGCAATTCAGGTCTCCTGTGCAGGAGGTTCAAACCCAGGGCACGCTCCTGCTCTAGAAAAGGTGGAGAATCTGTCCCACAGCTTGGTATAGCTGAGCCAATCGGAAAGGATGCCATATGGACTATATGGACCTGCATGGTCCAGTCGGCCCTTTTTGGCCACCGCTGTACTTTGGTCACCAATTCACTCCCTCTTGATATTTTGCCTGATCAGCATCCATCACAGGTAGCATCCCACAAGCTCCTTGCTCCTGTCATTTCTCTGCCAAATGGCTTCCTTGTGCACCCTGACAGCAGCTCCCGCCCCACTTGTGCACTGAGAGGCCTGCCCCTTCGCTGTACAGGGCACTTGAGTAGGGACAGAGCTGTTGCCCAGCAGCTTATAAAGCTCCCTGCCCATTCTCCTCAGAACTCCTTCTCAAGGCCAGGAGAAGCTACATCATGCTGGGGCATGGGAGAGGATCCACTGCCTAGCGTAACATAAACAACAGTGTGGTGCTTATTTGGACTGGGGACCTGGCAGTCTCAGTCTGTCCCAAAGCTTGCTAGGTGACTTCTGGCCAGCTGCTAACTCTCAGCCTAACCTACCTCACAGGACTGTGGCTGTGAGGATAGAAGTGGAGTGAGGAATTATGCAAGCCACCAGGGTTCTTGCAAGAAGAAAAAGGGCAGGGTGTAAATGCGGCATGGTGATGATGTTTGGCAAGGTTGTCTTTGCTATTCAGTGTCCGAGGCAGAGAAGATTCTAAAAGGAGGCATGTCGAGTTGCCAGCCAGTCACCTCAGCAGGGCTCAAACGCCTTGAACAGTGGCTTGACAGGCAGCAGAGGAAGTAAAAGCAGTGTCGCTTATGATACCAGTTCCACTTTTATTCCTCCAGTCCCTGGGAGCTGGGATGGGTAACTTGTGGCCTTTAGTTGTTGTTGGACTTCAGCTCCCATCAGTCCATGATAAGGGCTGATGGAAGTTGTAGTCCAATCACATCTGGAGGGCTGCAAGTTACCTACATTTTTAAACATTGTTTTTGGTCATGGGGTAGACCTTCCTTGTAGTCTGCTCAGGACAGTAGAAATCCTTTGCAGCATAGCTGCTCTCCTTACTTACTAGTGCAGGGTGGTGCTCTGTTCTGGTGACCCAGTTAGTGCAGTGGAGGTTGCTGCTGTGTTTGTGTCTCACGTCCAAAGGGAAAGTTAAGGTTCTGAGCTGGAGATCTATTTACAATGGACTCCGATTCTCACGTGTGTTATAAAGCTAGGGGGTTCTGCACCAGGTGCTCTTTCTCTGTAGTTGCCTCCACTTAATATCTTCTTTAGAAGCTCCAAGTGTGCAAAGCATGACATGAAGCCTGGGAGTTACAACCCATGTGCTGTGTTGCTTTATTTATTTAAAACTTTTAAATGCCATCCTACATGCGAGGCATCTCAGGACGGCTTACAGTATTAAAATCAGAATACACTAAAACAATCAATTGCAATAAAATAAAACAATAAATAACCAATAAGAATAAACTAATTAAATCAAAAGTGACTGTTAAAACTGTTAAAATGTTAATTTTTAAAGTAACAATTGACTAAAACGGTTTTGATCTGGCATCAGAAAGAATATAGGCTCAGAGCTAGGCGAACCTCTCTGGGGAGCGCATTCCACAATGGCTTAACCTGTGGTTTCTCTTTTGGGGGTTTATGCACTGACAGGCTGCTGGGATTAAGAATGGCATCATATCCTGTGCTCTGTTCTGGTGATGTGTACAAGGTGGGTATTGATGGAGGGCTATTTTTGATTTGCCTGTCCTAGTGTAGTCAATGAGTGGAGAATTTTTTAGGTTAGATTTGGGGCCTGTGAAAAGTTCTTCCATTGCTAAGGATACAACTGTAGTTTAGGCAAGCATAGGGTACAGTGTCAATTTGCTCCTTCTTTGAGTTCACCCCTTTCCTACCCATTTGACTTAACCCCCTTTTAGTCCTTCTGCCAGAGTATATTTGCTGGCAAAAGAACTATGCTGGAGCCACGTTCCACTGGCACGTCTGAGTGTTCTGTCAGAATACATTTTGTGCTGGCTTTGTGTCTCAAGTTCCACTGGTATAGCAGTGTTCCTGCCAAATCTTAGAGCCCCTCAGTTGGCAGAACTTGAATATTAGATGGCGCTGTCAATTTATTCATAAATATATTTAAGAGGGCAGACGAAATGTAATCCTGTGTATGCTTACTCAGAAATAAGTTCCATTTTATTGAACAGAGCTTGATTCTAGGAAAATGAGCATAGGATTGCAGCCTTATTTTAAAATGTACATTCTTTATCCAGAATAGGAACACAAATGATAAACTATATCTTGACTTAGTTTTCTCCATTTGTGGCCCATGCTACAGAAAAATAGGGGTACTTGTCTCAAGACATAGCATTTGACTAATTCATCCACACAGTTCTATTTCTGTGATATAATTTCTTTCTCTTTAGGTCAGGAAGAAATGTCCAGGTTCCCTGAACATTACAAAATCAAATCTTTACCCCAGTGGGCAGAAATCACAGAAAATTTGTTTTATTTATTCTATATTCTATATAGTGTTAAATTAACTATAGTGTATAGTGAATGTATAGTGAAAATTTGTTATATTCTATATACAGTAATACTATAGTATATAGTGAAGTGTAAAAGCCAGAGAAGTAAAAAAGCAGTGGCTAATACAGAGCAGTCCTAGTAACCCTCAGCATTGCCAGAAGTCCTGTGCTTTGCCCAGGCAAGGCTGCCCAAAAGGGGCAGTCATGTTACAATCATATACAGGGGGCTGGAAGGGCCTAGATAAGAGCTGAGCTGCAGCACAGGACTGTCTGTGCCTCCCTAGGTGGTCTATCATCACATCTTGAGGGAGATGGACTAATGAAATAATGGCCCCATTACAGAATAGTAGCCAATCCATGATTATCTCTAGAGTCCACAGTATGTTCCATTCTTGATCTTCTAATCTGGCATTCCTGCTTGAACAATGTGCAGAAGGCAAAACAGAAATGCTATTTTGGTTCTACGTTTAATTGGTGCCCCTCATGAGCAGTTAGCTACTCATGCTTCTCTTCCTACAATGCTGAGATATCTACAGAAGCGTCTCCTCCCATATACACCTACCCAGACCCTTAGATCATCTACTGAGATCCTTCTCCATGAGCCACTTGTAAAGGAAGTGAAATGGGTGTCCATGAGGGACAGCGCCTTCTCGGTCCTGGTGCCCCGATTATGGAACCAGCTCGCCAGGGAGATATACCTGGTGCTGACCGTACATACATTTTGGTGCCAGGTTAAAACCTTTATATTATCTCACCCTTTTAATTGCTGAATATATTATCTGATTTTATACTGGCTTTTTAAGACTGTTACTGGTACACATGGAAGAGTTGTTTAAATTATTGTCAATTATTATTATGTATTGCCTTTTTATTGTTGATTATCATACATGAGAGCCAGTGTGGCGTAGTGGTTAAGAGCACGGGACTGGGACTCAGGCGATCTGGGTTCTAGTCCTCGCTCGGCCATGGAGCCAACTGGGTGACTTTGGGCCAGCCGCAGACTCTCAGCCCAACCTACCTCACAGGGTTGTTGTTGTGGGGATAAGATGGAGGAGGAGAATGGTGTAAGCTGCCTTGAGCCCTTTGTAGGAAAAAAGGCAGGATATAAATCGGAAAAAAAAAATTGTTGTTACATAGAAGTTTTGTGACAGGTATGCTTGTTTTTAAATTGAATGTTGGTATTGTTATTGTTTTAATAGGATCTTTGCACACTGTTCTGAGAGTGTGCTAATGAATGGTATATAGATACCTAAATAAATGAATAAATGTGACAAGTGCTGGTAATAAAACACAGCAGAGAGTTCAAACAAGCTGACCTGTAGTTGAGGACAGTTGACTGGATGGTATGAAGCAGCCAGGCAGCCCTACCTACATCAGGAGGATAGGGCAGAAGAAGGCAGAGGGCAGGACTTAGGATGGGGTCTGCAAAGAGGACGAGGTTCTTCTGCTTACAGGACAGTAAAAAGCACACGTCTACCTGAAGAGTTAATTTCATAAAGTGGTGTTGGCTGAAGTATTGCTTGACTCCCTGATGCTTACACTAAGGGGTTCCATGTGATTCTAATTTGTCTCCCATGCTGCATGAAATAGATTAGGGGGTTTTGATGAAGTCATCTGGAAATATAGGGTGGAATGTCATGCAGAAGTATTCCAACTCTTCTGATTCCAACTCTTCTGATTCAAATGATGCAGCCTAGGTAAGTGTAATGGGTTGGATTTTTGTTGCTGTTGTTGCATACCGTTTATACCCTGCCTTTTTTTCCCCTCTTGCAAAGTACCCAAAACGGCTTACAAGGGTTCCTTCCTCTCCATTTTGCCTTCACAACAATATCCCTGTGAGGTAACTTAGGCTGAGGGTGTCTCTGGCCCAAGGCACCAAGTGATCTTCATGACAAGAACCCAGATTTCTGGAGTCCCAGTTAACCTTATAGCTACAGTGCCTCTTTATGGGATGTGATCCAGTAAAATGAAACTGAGAACGTAAGAGCTGTGCTGGATCAGACCAAGGTCCACTTATTTTAGCTTTCTATTTACATAGTGGCCAACCAGCTCAGTCTAGTCATGACAGAAGTCCTGTTAGTAGGTGGGTCATCTGCCCAGGTTAGTTGGTGCTGTACTGGATGGAGTTGCATTCTTCCAAATTGGGGTGCTCAGCAATTCATCATTATTATCAGAACTACAGGATGCCTCTGTGGCATGGGATACTTCAGACTGTGTTAAGCCTGGTGCATGGGCTATTACCTTATCCAGACAGATAACCTGGCCTCAGTTATACATGCCCTGGTAACTTCCACATGACAGATGATTGTAATGCAGAACAGATGCAGCTGCCATTGAAAATGCTTCAGAAATTGCAATACATTAAACATACAGCTATAAGGTGGGTTCTGAGATTGAATGTTTTGATCACGTTCTGTGCAGACTCCTGGTTCATTTCCAAGCTCAATTAAGGATGCTGCTCAATTATTCTAAAGCCCTTCATAGCTTGGGACCAGGCTATCTGAATAACTGCTTGTTTTCCAATGTGCCTGCCAAGGCCCTAAAGGGCCAAAAGAATCCCTTCTTCAAATGCCCCTGCCCCCCCCCCCCCAAAATCTGGGATAGAACGGGTAGTTACAAAGGAAATAAGCCATTTCAGATTCATTGCCATAAGCACAATTTCCTATCACCTACTACAAATTCAAGCACAGTCTTCACATGTAAAGGATGACCAATACATGTGTGAATAAACCGCAGGAGATCTGCAATACCTTGGCAAAAATCAAGGCACCAGGAGAGCTCTAGTCATGGTAAGAAACCCTTGTCTGTGGAATGGAAGTTTGGAGAAACTTGCATTCTGTGGCTGCCTGATCTGCATTGACCATGTCCCCTTGCCCCTTCAAACGTGGATTTTTTTTTTCTCTCACTCTGATGCTGATCCGGTAATTCCATTTTTGCCTGCCTTGAAAACTCCCCGATAAACTGTGCTGACTAGGAAGGTTATCACACACGATTGTTTATTTCAACAGGTACCTGGAATCGCTTCTGAAAAATAATTTTTAAAATTACAACAAAAGGTTTAAAATGATACAAGCTAAAAATTGTAGAAATATAATCTGAGTTGATTAAAAATGGACATCCAACAGCATTAAAGCAATGAACAGAGTATTAAAGAGCCTGACAACATTAAAAGTTATTTGCCTAGACCTGAAATGACAGTCATGTAGGTGCAGCAGAATGTCTGCCTGGAAAACGCTTTTATGTTTGGAGCACCATCATCAAGTGGACCCTTCACAAAGGCAAGCCATCACCTTGGTGAGCAGTAACAAACAGGGCTTGTTTAACAGGCCATATCTTCTTACTTCTGGAGAAGCCTTAAGTTAAGGCTATAAGGTCGTCTTGCGGTCTAAACTTCAACAGCTTTCACTGGTCATCATTTCTTCATTTCTCAACATTGTGAATCTGCTTGAGTGTGCTGGGATGGAAGAAAGAGGAGCAGAAGCTTTGTTCTTATCACTATGTGACCCCATGTATGAAATGAACATCGTTACACCTAAAGCATACATGTTGTCCTTTAATTGCAGACCAATTAATTGAAAAGAACTGTTCTCTGCTTTGGTACAAATCAATCATTTGGATGGGAAGAGCAGCCTTTCAATCACTTTGTGTGATGAGCAGTGATAGATGCTAAATGGCTTCCATCCCACCTTCCGTTAAGAATGAGCAAAACATCAGAAAAGTTTGGTTAAGAACCAAGCATGACTCCATTCTGCTCCAGCAAAACCCTGGACTGTGTAACAGAATGTGCATTCTCCAGTTCACTGAATATGTGCAGAGTCTCAGATGGCACATGTGACCAGGCCCTGACCTGGCCCAGTTCTCACATTGTTTCCAGAACACACTGGGATGCGGTGCGTATTGGGTCTGCTGTGGGCAGGTTCCCACCACAACAGGAGCTGGGAGCTCTGGTTCGAACTGCAGCTGGAACACCGCCCTTGACCCATCCCTCCTTTCTGTCACAGCCAGGAGTGGTTGGGTGGATCTGCTAAGCCTCGCTGAATGAGGCGCCTCAAAAAGCTGTGGCGGGAATTGTGGTACACAACCAGTAACTGGAGTCTGGCTGCTCCGGATCGTGTAGAGCAGAGTATTACAAAGGCGCGTGTGCACACAGATCTTGTGTAGGAGGCGCGGGCGAAGGGCAGGACAAAGGGCTGGAAGCCGAAGCACCCAGCGGAGATTTCCCGAAGAGCTCAGGACCGCCTCCAGTATCAGCCCGGGATCATGTAACCTTCCCTCGCCCTCCGCTTGCAAAGATGTTTTGTTCAGCCAAGCCGAGCCTCCCCTCTTCCCGGGACATGCATTACTCTTCTTCCCTCCCGGCCTGCCTGATCCTCTAATCAAGCATCCCTCTTCCCGCCCAGCCCTCCTCCCTTTCGGCAGGCCCCTCCCTCCCTGCCTTCCTCGTCACCGAGCAGAGTATAAATCCTTTTTTCTGGCATAGCCTCATCGCGGGAGAGGAGGATCTGGTCCGTGGCGCTCGGGACTACAGTTGCAGCGGCTGTGGGCTAGTTGAGAGCCTCGCTCGGAGCTGCACCTGGTTCCCCCCCGCCAAGCGCCTTCCCCGCGTGCGCGCTCTCGCCCGCTTTGTTCCTTCCCCTGCCTCCCCCAGGATGTCGGAGAAGCCCGAGAAGGAGGCTCCGGTAGAGCTCGGGGCCAAGGTGAGAAGGTCAGACCGAGAAGACCCGGGGACTAGCCTGCCGCTGCTGTCACAGGCAGGGTAGAATAGGAGCTCCGGGTAGTCCCAAGTGCAGGGATGGCTGGAAAGTGCCCGGAGACTTGCGGGAACGCAGCTACGGAGGGAGAAGACTCGACGTGGGCTGCTTGGGCACGCCTTGCCGCTCTTTTTCTGCATTCCTTCCCGGCTTGTCCTCCTCCCTCCCCGTATCGCGCCCTTCGGCTGCCTGCACAGGCGTCTTCCTTGCTTGCTCCCCTGGAAATGAACTGCGTCCGCCCTGCTCGGGTTGGGAAAAACTACGCGCTCCGGCGAGCAGAGCCGTGTGTGGGCACTGCGTCCTCGCCCCCTCCCCGCGCCCCTCGCTTCGGTGGCCATTAACCCCAAATGCGCTTGGCTGGCCAAGCGAGTGTTTATTTTCTGCCAAAGGTCCCTGGATTTGAGGCGGGAGAACTGCACTTGTCAGAGGAGTGGCCCGGGCCGTGCAAAGCCTGAAATCACGATTCCACCGAGGTCGCTCGCTCGCTCGCTCTTTCTCTCTTAACGTCCTGCTAATTATACGGGGGTTTCTCCTTCGGCTCAGGCGCCCTCATGAGCTAAGGGCTAGGAAGGGATACAGCGTTAAAGAAAGGAGCTATGCCTCCCACCCGGCTCTTCAGCGGGAGTACCGTGGAGTCTAAGCGGTTTCGCTTTATTAGGAAACAAACAGGCGGAGGCGAACAACACAAAGCCAGGAAAAGATGGAAGGCAATTAAGGAGCGTGCGTGCGTGCGTGCGCGCGCGAGCGCCTGCCAGGTTGCGAACATATGGGTCCCTCTCCGCAACCATGTTTCTTGTCTCTGAAAGCATCAAGAGGCGAAAAACCGCTTTGTTCCTGACTTTGGCAGCATGTTCTGCTGTGCACGTGCGTGTAAGAGCGGGCGCACGTGTAATCGCGTCGTGAGAACTATTTATCTTGCAAAAACGCTGTTTGCTTTAATTGGAATGCTGATGTTCATTGATGCAGAAAAGTGAGTTGTCTTCGCGACTTGTGGGGAAAGGTGGCTCCAAAGTGGAAGACAACACGGCCGCAAAAAGCCACATGGCTCCTGGAAGGGGTGGTAGAAGGCAGCGTGAATGGGACTTGCTCCCAGATATATTTTTTGGACCCGAACCGTTTAAGAATCATTCCGGGCAGAAAAGTAGGAGGGAGGAAAAGGGGCAAGAATAAATGAATCAGGAGATAGAAATCCCACTAGAGTTACTCATTTAGCTGTTTCCCTCGGCGGTATTAAGACTGGAACGCCTACGTCTTAAACCTGCAATCCTAGGCACGTTTATCTGGGAGAGTGGAACTTTTTTCTGAGTAAACATGCATAGGATTGCATTGCCTGCCTCTTTCCTGGCTACATGAGGGTGCCAGTCAGGGCAAAGAGGCTTCTTTTGTATCTGAATAGAGGGGAAGATACCTTGGAAAGGCAAAGAGTAAATAATCTGTGTTCCAGGACTTGGGGCTTGCACAATGTTATCTTGATAATTGTGCAGGTCCCTCACCTCTGGTGCTGCAGGGGAAATTATTAATTAAAGCAACCCAAAGAGCAGCTGAGGACATGGGGATAAAGGTTAAATATTGCATATAGCTCAGCCTTCCTCTGCTTCTCTTTCTCGGTTTGAATCGGAAAACCAAAGATAGAACTGGAGCTTGGAAAAAGACCCTTCTATGCACAGGAAAAGGCTGCTCTTTTGACAGGGCAAAACCACGTGTAATCTGTTCAGAAGCAAAGCCCTGCTCTACGGTGCCCCTTGCTTTGTGGTCTTACTTTCCGTGGTTTATTGTGTCATCAGCAGAGGTGGATGGAGCATAACACTTTCCCCAGTATGTCTCTCTTGTTTTCCTTTTGGCTGCCTTGCATCCTGCTGAGACAGTCCCGGACAGATCTTGCATCCTACATCAGTTCCAGGAAGCTTTGTGGGTTAGAACCACTGTATAATAACAGTCAGGGTATCAGCCTTCCAGTGGAAATTTTAGAAAATGGCTACAACTGAGTGGGGAGTGTGGAAACCTGTAAGGGTCTTATAAAGAAAGTTCTAGAACAGTGTCGAGGACAGTTCATTGGATTAGATCCAGACTTTGCCATCCTTCAAGTAAATCCATTGAAATCCATGAGTCTGTTTAGTCTTGATTAACTGGACCCATTGATTCAAAAGGCATTGTGCAACTGTATTGTTCTGCTGTTGCCTCCAATTTGTTTTCTAGTAAGGAAAGGGATGGTGGACCCAGTGGAAAAGAATCGGAAGGCTACAAACTGGAGACAGCATCATTTGGACCAGGGGTGGGAGCCCCCCCCCCCGGCTTATTTCTTTCTGCTGAGCCCAGCATTCCTTCTTGTGTAATTTGTTGGGAGCTGTGTGCTGCCTGCGAGTAGAGCCAAAACCAAAACTGGGAGGATCATCCTTTTCTGCCACCCCTTTGCCCTCTTCCTTCCCATACAGGGAGCTGCCAAGGAACAGGCAGATCACTGCTGCTAATGATCTGACCTGATCGGAAGTAGCAGATTCTTGAAGACCGCCAGAGAGCCCTGGGCCACCCACCCTGGTCTAGGGCCTCTGTAAGAGGCAGTCTTGAGAATCCATGCTTGCCTTACCTGAAACTTCCAGGGATTCTGGCTCTGAGCCATGGGGGGCACATGAGTCAGCTGAGAAAATGGCTTGGAGCCTTTAATTTTTAACGGAGAACCTTCCTTGAATCTGAATGTGTAGAATAAGGTTCCTCTTAAAGGATTAGCAGTGGAGATGCAGATGTTGGTATGACACCAGAATGGTCAATCTAGGTGAGTCTCAGACGTATCTAGGCCAGTATTTTGTCTCCTGTGACTCAAGGAAGGTGTCATACCTCAGGAAAGGACACTGTGCCCCCTAGTGGAAAAGCTTGGGATAGCCCATCTAGAAAGGATGTTTTTTCAGGTAGAGCAGTGTAGGCAATGTCCACGGGCCAGGGACCACACTGCCTCCATGGAACCTACCCAGGGCTGCATTCCACCTCTGCTGCTGTTCAAATAGCTGACATCAAAAGAGCAACAATTATGCAAGAAAACAAGGCACAGGGGGAGGCTGCATTTGCTTGCAAACAGAATAACTCCCAGGTTTCCTTGCAAAATCGCCGTTCCAGCCCCGACCCCATGGCAGGAAATGCAGCGGAGTGGGAGAGCCGCATTTGGCCTGTGTGCTGCCTGCTCCTACCACTAAGGCCACTTCCCACAGTTCTTCATCTCACAGTTAGGATTTGCCTGTAGTATTGGCTTACAGTAAGGGGGAGGTGGCAGTTTCAGTCAGGTTGGGGTCTTATTTGGCCACCCAGAACCCCCCAGAGGCCACACCCTTCCTCAGACATTGTGCGTTTCTTTTGATTTTGCTGCCAAAATTCAACTGTGCAACAGTGGCAGGAAAAAAGCAACAAGAGGGGATTGAAAACAAGGTGTATGCTCCCCATGAGCTTTGTTTTAGAGTGGAAATGTACTTTTCTGCCATTGCCCTGTCATTTTGGCAGTTCTGGCGCTGCTGTTGCTGTCCCCACAAGCTGCAAAAGTGGGGGCCACAGAAGATGTGAATCTGTCCTCATGGGTCACCCATCCCCATACTAAGGTGAAGTTGGTTCAGTGCACAGAGGGGTGTTCCCTGGAACTGGTGCCACAGCTCAGCACTAGCACAAATCAAGATTTTTAACAAAGTATGCAGATTTCCTTGCTTCAATACCCATGGAAGGAGAAACCCTAGAGGGACCCCCAGGCACTTTCCCCTCCTCTCATACTGCCTGTGCCCAAGTTCCTTCCAGATAAGCCTTTCTTTAGACTTTGTGCGCAGGCCTCTCGAACAGACATTATTGGAATATTATTTCTGTACATAAAACGGCACACTTTTCCAATGCAGGTATTAAAGAAGGGTTAAGGCAGGGACCTCCACCCTTTCTGAGTTGATGGAATTTTGAATGAGTGTTGTGCGAACGCACAAGGGAGCTGGAGGGGGTGGGTAGCAGTCATAAACTGGCTGCCATGCTTGGCTTCGGAAGTCCCAGCAGGCAAGCCGATGAGATTAAACAAATTCAGGAGCACAAGTCTTTAGACAAAGCTCTTAAGTAGAAGGCAGAGATGGGGCCTCCAAAGCACCGTTTTGTGCACCCAAATACAGGTGGTCTTGGCCAGCCCTTTGATCTGCAGCATGCCAGCATCTTGCATTGTGAATGCTGCAGCTACTGATTCAGAAAGAGCGTAATGGTGCGGAGAGGTGGGCAGCCAAGTTGCATTGCAGAGTGAGTGCTGAAGCGGGAGGCAAATGATGCTAACCCAAAAGACATGATCCACTGGAAAGCCCTTACGTGCTGCAGCACCCAGTAAAAAGGAGAGCTACATGGCTGCAGGCTGCTGCGTTGTGCTGCATTTTAGTTGGTGGGGAAGGGTGCGGGTTTGGATGATCAGCCTCAAGCTGCAAGTAAATTTTGCCACAACTAGTGATCATGTTGCCATGTGGTCAGTTAGTCTTCCATAACGAGGCTTCCATGGATTTAATGGCTTGCCCGTTTCTTCCTTATTTGCCTCCAAGAGGCAGGCTGTTGTACTCAGTGGTGCATCATAGGTAAATAAATACATCTATAAAGCCACTGTAAAGGCAATGTTTCCTTTTTAATTTCTTTTGGCTGTCTTTTTCATTTCACTCTTTGTTCTCTAAATACAATGAAGGAGTTGCATCTTTTCCTTCACCAGTTTTCCTGTTTTGCCGTTGTCTTCTCATACTAGTTCCTTCTCAAGTCCCTTCAATATTAAATGGACAAATTTCTCATCCTATCTTTTAGGACTTGAAAGAAAAGAAAGAGAAACATGAGGAGAAGTCCGCCCGCAAAGAAAAGAAGGAGATAATAGAGGTAATCAGGCATGTATCTGGTGGAGAAATGCAGGGGTGAGAGGGCTTGGTAAGGATGAAACCAGAAAGAAGGCTATGGGGAGAGGCTGTGCAGAAACAAACCTTTAAAATGAGCCAGCAGGGGGTGTGTGTGTGTGTCTGTCTCTGTGTGTCTGTCTCCTTTCTGCCTTTGTGATGGTGCAAGCACCCTGCTAGCCTGCAGTCTTCCAGGCAGCTTCTGCTTTAAACCAGCAGAATATATTTCTCCTGAGCTTGATCTGCAAGAGAGAATTCTTCTGACAAAAGCATAGTGAGTGCAGTTTCCAGAGTGGGAGCAGCTCCTATTTCTGTCTACACATGGACTCTCCCTAAGGAAGTGCTTGGATGATGAGTGCAATCCAGCAAAGATCCAGGAAAGCAGGCTGGGCAATGCACAAGATGCCAGGGAGTGTCCGCCAGCCGAGATTTCCAGAACCGGAAAATGGAAGCCATTTGGAGTTGGAGAAAAGGCTTAGCTACATGAGGCACTAGAAGGGGATGAGCTAGTAAAAGGCCAGAGGGACAAGGAAGGCCGCCAGGTTCTGCCTCCGGGGATCCCGGCCATGATTAATAGCATCAAAGAATGGGAAGCCTGTAGGACTTCTCTATGCTGGCTGGGATCTTGTAGTGTTTTGATGGTTTTGCAGGCAAAGCTGCTTGGCCCTTAAGTGTTGCATGGGAAACAGGTGTTCTAAGAGGCTTTTTTATGCATGATGTCGCAGTGGAAAGGTGGTAGATTTCCATCTGCTGTGTTTTTGGTGGCCGTTTTCCGCTTCCCTGTAACAGAGTCTCCACTAGGGGGAAGTAGCCCACAATTCTAGCTGCCCCAAAGAACCACAGTATGAAAAGTAAGAGCTGCTGCAGGCTACAACAGTTCAGAGCGTGTGATGGAAAGAAGGCGATCTGACGGGGCTGAGAGTTAGCAGCATTCACTTGGTGGCGCTAAGGATTAGAAATAACGAGCATAGCATTTTCTTCTCCAGAGCCTAAAATACCTCTCAGAGACCTTTAGTGTGCAGAGTGGGGAAGTTACAGGCACGATGAGTCTAGGCATTTCTAGAAGATGAATAAAAGTGGAAATCTTGACAGCATGGCCGCAGTTCATGTGCTCTCCACATCAGCTAAAATCAGCTGTGAATGACGTCCCGAAAGCAAAAGGAAGCGGTGATGCGCAACAGGGTTTTCAAGAAATCACAAGGAGGGCTGTGGGAATTAGGTGCACAGACCTTTGGTGCAGCTTTCTTTTTCCAGCACTGGGCAACCAGATACTCTGAGGACTGGCACCTCTCTGTACTTGTCTCTTTGTGTCTCTCCGCCACCCCCACGGCCCTGTGAAAAACAGAAACCAAGGGGATCCTGTACCTGGATCTCCTGCATCATGTCGTCTAATTTGGACCTGATGCTCAAGAGGTAATTGTTGTTGATAAACCAGTCCACCATATCCTTAGAATAACCATGGCTGTGAGTGCAGCACTGATCAGTAGTAGGTCCGGGTGTTTGTGAACAGGTGCTGAGAGAATCGAGCGTGCAGAGTGTGCACCTGTGTGCCCCAGTGCCCTCCCCCCCAAAATCCCACACGAGTCCCCCCAGGCTTGTGAGGCAATGCAGTGAGAAGCTCCAGGGAAGGCAGTTTGGACTTGGGTGCGTGGCAATAACAGTGCCTGTGATCTGCTCGGCTGGCCAAGGATGCTTTCTGCTCTGGGTTTGCCTCCTGCAGGATGATGAAAATGGAGCCGAGGAGGAGGAGGATGATGAGGATGCAAATCCTGAGGATGTCGAAGATGAGGATGAAGAAGATGATGAAGGTGAGGGTGAGCTGTTAGTGCAATGGGTGAGCTGTACTGTAAGGCAACACATCACTGAATTCCATGTATGGTTGACTGTGATTTCCATTTCCCCCCATTAATTCCAAGATGATGAGAATGAACAGGAGCCAGACTCACATGCAGTAAAACGATCCGCAGAGAAGAAGCAGGAAGAGGTCAGTAGAAACCACCTTCAGGAAAGCAAGAGTGGGAGGATTCGGTTTTGGGAGGGTGTGGGGACCGTGATGTAGAACATAGCATCATGATTCAGTCTTGCAAGCACCTCAGTCCAGTCGGGGCGATCACTGCGGCTGTTGCTGTGTTCGTAATTTCATAAGCAGACTGGCTGTGATGAACAGAGTGGGGATAATCCATTTGTGGCATTAATCCGGGCCTCTTCCTCTTTGGGTAAATTAGGGCCATGGATACTTGCTGGTAAATCCTGGGAACCATGGGCACGTGAGCAGGGGTCACATCCGAAACCGACCTGGGTATGAAGGCCAGCAAGCAGGTTCTGTTCATCCTCGGGCAGCACCCAGCTGTGCCATGGTCCAGGTCCTGAGTGCCACGCTCTTAACATCTGTCTCTGGAACTGCGGAGACTTTGCTTCTTCATTGAGTTCAGAACGGCTGGACAGCTGGCAGTGTTACAAACTAAACCATGTCCTCTGTGAAGGGAGTTATTAGCCCACACTTGGTGACAGAAACCCTTTGAACGCATTTGATTGCCTCCTCCTCTCTCAGTTCATCTAGAAACTTGTATGGTTTCAAACAGCTTTCCCCAGCCTGATGCCTCCTGCTTCTACCATCCTCGGCTTGTATGGCAGGTGGAAGAGGTGATGGGGGTTCTAGTTCAACACATCTAGTCCAGGCTGGGGAAGGCTGTGCTAATGGGTGAGGCAGAAACTGGCCCAGGATCCAGATAGTCAAACTTTTTCTTAGTTTCCTGCCAACAGGGCAAGGTAAGAACGTAGCTTTCCCCTCCTCCAGCCTCTTCCATGCATATATTGCACTAGGAATCTTCCGGAACTGGTTCTTTCCTCATGGCGCATAGGAGGGCATCATCTCTTAATGGCATTGTGGTGCCTTTGTGGGATGCAGCAACGCAGTGATGACAACAGCTGCACTGCCACCAGGAGCAGTTTTACGTGGCACTTCTGCTCTCGCCTTTCACAGCAGTTGACACACAGTTCGCGTCTTCAGTGTGCAGTAGATGGCCTTGCACTGTCTTGCCCTTTATGAGTATACAAATGGTGGACTTACTATCCAAAAAAAAGCATGGTAGTATGTTATTTCCTGGAGAAAACCTCTTGCCCCCGTTATTCATCGTTTTGGACAAAACAGAAATGGTGACTTGGGCATGCATGCTGGATAGGCCCTGAGACAAGTAGGACCAAGACTCATGCCAGTGAAGTCAGTATTTTTGCCCTCTGCTCTAGATGGTACTAAAATTCAGTTCTCGACTCTTGCTCTCTGTGTGGGGGGGCATCCTGTTCTCTTGGCACTATGGTGAGGTCTATTTTGTTACATGATTTCCTGTCCCTGAAAAGAAGCCTTGCGGGCCCAAGGGAAGCACAGGATCTTCACAGCTGCATGTACCCATTTTTCTACTCTTCATCTGTACTTTTGTGACGCCAACAGAACGTGCAAAGATCTTTCACGATGCCGATGAACATCTGACCCAATGTGCCCATACTTTTCTGTGCAGGATGAAGTGGACCCAAAGAGAAAGAAGACAGAAAACGGCTCTTCAGCTTGACTCCCCCCCCCCGCCCCCGTCCTCTTCACCACCATCCATCTGTCCTCCAACCTTCATTCCTCCAGTTGTGCAGGCACTTAAGTGATGCTACCAGTGGATGAGGAAGAGGAGGGGTTAAACATGCTTGCTGACCGAAGCAGAGGAAGCTGCATAGAGCTCTTCTCCAGACCCCCCCCCCCAGACCTGTTCCTTTTTTTTACAGTGCTCCCTGTGGTCCCCTACATCCCAAGCTGCCGATTCCCTCTCCATTTTAACGAACCTTAGTCCCTAGACACTCAGCCTCCTCCGTCCTGTTCCTGCAACTGCTGCCTGAGATCCTTCCATGCCTCTACTTTCAGCACCTCTTCTGCCCTCTCGCCTCCTTTCTTCAGCCCTTTACAGAATTCCATACACATGTGGAAAAATTGTGGTGCTGAAAGGTTTGAATCAAATCTGGGGCAGAGGAAAAGGAGGGGCAGGGGGTCTTTGCAGCCATGTATCCTCTCCTGTGCCCGGCTCCCTTTCCATAGCAGGGAGAAGGCCACACTCTCTTAACGAATACCATAAAACACGTTTAAATAAAATTGACAGTTTTTAATGGATAACATTTTGTACAAATTGACATGGTAGCAAGCTGGATCTGGTGAACTTTTTTTCCTCCAGAGGGCAAGGCTTGTTTTTAATGTGTAAAGTAATATGTGACCCAGTGTGTTTTCCTCATTTGGGGTGTGTGTGTGTATTTGTTTTATCTTAATTAGGGACCAAATTTTGATTTCTCCCTTCAAGTTGTTTTTCTTTGTAAATTAAAGCAGACCCATCTGCAATATTTTCTATGGCACAAACATAATGAGGATGAGAAATATAAATATATATATTGTTTAGCACTGTAAATAAAAACCTTTCAAAAAGATTTCAAGCAATCTGGTAGTCTGTGGGGTGTGTTAATTCTGACATGCACTACACATCTGCATCCAGTCTGGTCACCTCTGGCTCATCTTTCGCCAGAAGGAAGCATTCAGGCAGGACACGGAAGCAGCTGCCCTCCCCCAGTTGGTTCCCCCTCTGCGCCTGGGGCAGTATGTAATCATCATGGCCTGGAGCTGCTCTGCATGAATTAGTCTAAGCTCTTTTTAAAGCTGTTCAGGTGGGTGGGCCTCACTGCACCTTTGTGCTTGCAAATTCTGCAGTTTTAACAGCATACTGTGTGAAGCACTTCCTGTTGTAAGTACAGATTCGCCCATTATAGGCTTTATTGCAACCCTGCGTTCTAATACAGGTTGCTCTACTTTCTGTTATTGTTTGATTCATTAGCAACCCGTGGGTTACTGTTAAGGATGTGAAGTAGTTGTGCTGAAGCTAAGCCCTTTTGGCCCTATAGGCCACCCAGATGACAGACCCCCTTGGCATGTATATCCCCTGGGAGGAAGTGTGGGGTATAATTGAGTAGGCTGCAATTCTATGCACACCCGAATTCCAGCTGAACTTAGGTTACCTCTGCGTAGACATGCAACGAATTGTGCTGCAGGGCAGATTTTAAAAGATCTAGGAAGATAAAAATGGTCTACGCTTGGCACCAAATCGTCATCTCGGGCAAGCCTCTCGGAGGAAGCTATTCCATATTTGGGGCATGGGCTGCCAGTACTGAAACGGCCCCTTTGCATTAGCTTCACCTCTGTTTCACCTGACCAGAGTGGGTGTGCTGTGCTACTTGTTTATGTGCAAGGAGTTTGGTGGTTTTGTGTGACGGGCTGTTCAGACGCGTGACCTCCAGCCAAAATCGGCACTCTCACCAAGAGCTACTTGCGTTCTGCATGAGCCCATCAGTCTGCAGATGTCCAAGCAGGGGAATTCTATCTCCGTTTGCATTTCAGCAGGCTTCTATTAGAGCAAAATGGTTGTTTCTTGCGGAAGGGAATCCATGAATCCATGGCTGGTGGTAACACCCAGTCCCTCTATGGGATCGCCATGGTTGTTACAGAGTCAGGTTGTGCAGAACACGGCTTCCGCCTGGGCTAGGCTAGGTATATGGAGCTGGATTCCTGCCTCTGGTTTCTGCAGTGGCCATCTCAACCTCTTCGGAATCTGTTTCTTTCCCAAATTACTCCCTTTCTGTTGCACATTCTGTGAGTGCGTGTAATAGCTGGCAGCCTTTGGGTGTGATCACCATTTCTGGTGCCCTTCTGGGAAGCACCTGCACCCAGTCTTTTGACATATGCACACCTTGGTAGCCTTCCATGAATAAGACCACATCCCATGCCCTAAAGCACCTGGGTGAACAGCCTTCCAGTAATAACCAGAGGTAGTGCGTTTGCGCCCTCTGGTGCCCACATTTCACAGTGCTTGCAACATGTAACATTAACTCTAGGTAGGTTTTGTGTCTGTTTTGAGGTGTGATCTACAGACCTTGGAAAATCTCAACCATACACCTTTCTTTTCTTAACAAAACTCAAACATTTTGCACCATGGGGTCAAGTGGAGAAAAGTTGGACTTCCAAGAGACTGCAATTTACAATACAAGAACCAGTTTTCAAAAGATAGGTTGTACTCAGTAACTAACACCCATGCGATAATGCTTCCGTTATGAAGAATGCATACTTTTTAGGATTGTGCTCTGGCCAGTGCATAATAAGCCAATGATTCAGGAACTGGGCGACGTCCCCTCCAAAATCATTTGTTTGACTACTTCCGGGGGTAGAAGTCTCTGGATGCCCTTGGTCTTTATCTGCAAAGTGCAGCACTTCCTAGCGTGTGAGAGCCACACGCTCATCTTTGGCCCAGCCCTACTTTTTAAAACGATCTGTGAAGCGATGTTTTAGAAAAATTGCTTGAGTAGCTGCAGCCGCTTGTCATGGGCAGGGCACCGCATGGTACAGCCCGTCAGGGGCCTTTGGGCCGCACTGCTGCTGCTTCCCACATAGGAAGCGGTGTGTGTGGGGGGGTGGGGGGGTCCCCAGTCCAAAGCTCCCCATCTGCTATTAGCTCCAGAGAGGTGGGCTGGGGAGGGGGAAGATACCCTGATCTTAGTGCATCTCTTGCAACCCTCAAGCAAATGTGTCAGCCTGGGTGCCGGGTAGGGAAAAAGGCAGGCTATAAGCAGAGTATATTGCGATACGATACAATACAATATGTGAATAATCGGAACATTCATTTGATTTTAAAACACATCCTTCTCGATTTCCACCCTACTCTTACAATACCCCCAAATGACTTATTTCAGCCATTGATGAAGCTATCTATTGAGACCAAGGTGGGAAAAATAGGTAAGCATATAGTATGACCAAAAGGCTGGATATAAGTGGGAACATTAAATCCAATGTGAATTCAGTTATTTTTTTCTATTACCTTGGGAGCTAAGGAAGCACTTTGCGTGCAATTTCTAGGCTGCCCTTCAGCACAGCAGTAAATGAGGCTGAGGCTGCATAGCTTCCAAAATGCTCACGCTCCTTCTGAGTATTCCTGTTGTTGATACAAGCCTCTGCACTTCTCTGTGCCCCCGTGAACCTTCTGCAGTGTACCTTTGAATTGCACGTCAGCTCACCCCTGTAAGTAACAACTGGTCTACTCTTTGTGTGCGTGAGTGGACTTGGATGCTTGTTCTGCCTTCTCAGGACCAAAAGCACCATTTTCACATTGCGTTGCCACAAGTGATCCGTGGGATTCCCTTCCAGGAAAAACAAAAACTGCAACACACTTCCTTTAAAAACCCAGCCATTTTGCTCAGGCCAAACAACTTTTGAACATTCAGTTTTCAAGAAGCAATCCAAGCAATACCACAGAGACAGTATTGCTATGAGCAGGCATGAGGGGAAATTAGAATAATTTTCCACTGCTGGTAACTGGTTTTTGCGCAAGCATGCACAAAATTAGAACTTAACGTTTCCAAACATGGCAAAAACAGGAGATGGTGCTGTTTGTCATCACCTCCGAAGGTGACACGCTCAAGGTAGAAGCACGTAAGCACAGCAGGTGTGATGGTCCTGCAGGTCCATGCTTCTGATGCACGAGGAGAGGGCCAGTCTAGGGTCTACAGACCACTGCTGCAGTCCAGGGCCAGCATGGATGGCATTCCAAAGGCAGCAGTGGAAGGTGCCAGCCCTGTTGTCATCAGGCCCCCTCTGGGCTCCCCAGGTCACCTGATCCAACTGGGCTGCCGTGCTGCCATGTGTGTTCCGGATGTGATCAGAAAACCGCAAGGGCTCAAGGCATTTTAATGCCTAAGGTGGCAACCCAACGAGTCTTTTTTCTTTCCCACCGTGGGGCATGGTCAACCAGGGAATCCTCACCATTGCTGGTCTTCCCAAGATGTGCTGGAAGACTGGATATGCTTGTGCACGTTTCTTCTACAAGTAGATCAAGCGAGGGGAACGTGTGACCCATCTGGTGGTGGTCTGTTTGTAATACTTGTATCCCACCGAATATAATAGGCAGCACCCCTCTTGATCGCCTCTGTTATCTCGTGGCCCTGCAGATGCGGTTGGACCACAAGGTGTCTGCTCCTGGCCTAAAAGGCTGCTCAGCCTCAGGCTGAGGCTCAGCGGCAAAAGGCAAAGCCCGAGAGGAGCAGGGAGGGGGTTCCAGCTGAATGAGAGTGGCATTTTCCAGTGCCCAAGTGGTTGCAAAGGATGGCAGAAGGTTGCAGGGGAAAAGAGCTCGGTGGTGCTTGGGGGCTCTGCCCAGAGTCTTGAGGAACATGGGCATCTAGGCAAGTGGATATGAACTTGCTTCATAAAATATGGTACGGTCTACTGGGAACTGCTTATTTATAATTAACTGTAATATTATGTTCCTTTTTCTATTGTGCCGTTGGTGTAAAGGGCACGTCATTTTCCTATGTTCGCAATGACTAATATCTTCAAGCAAATTAATCTGACTTGACATGAGTGGTGGGAATGAATGGTAAACATTCTCAGGCAAAGCAGAAGATGCTCTTCTCCTTCATGCTGACTTTTCTTCTCACCCTGGAGACCTCGTTCTTCCACACCTCCCTTTCTTGGAAAGGGCTTCATCCACTCGTCATTGCATTATCCAAGCCACTATTGCATTCTGCTATCTTCCTCTTGTTGTTCTCTTGCCTTTTTCCTCTAGATGCAATTCATGGTTAGTTCTGTTTCTTAAAACTCTGTTGCCCTCCCAGTCTGGTGTAGAGGCTGTTCAAGGCCACAATCCCATTCATAAGAAGCTTCCTCCTTTCTTTTTCTTTTAAAGTGACTGATTCTTTTCGACACACACACACACACACACACACACACACACACTCATTAAAAATATTACCACCCATTAAATAATCAATACTTAATTCAAACTATTTATGGGATGCACTATGATCACATCTTATCTTTTATTTCTTCTTCATAAAGCTCATACAAGGAGTTAGTAAAATTTGCTGTTAAAAACTTTAGTTGTTCTTTCAGTTTGCTTGTAAGTATTGCAATTTAGCACAGCAGAGCTTTCCAGTGTCCCATGAGTTGTCCTTGTTTTGGTTGGAGTATGTGATAAATTTATGCCAAATTCCATAGTTGTTGTCCTTTCCACAATCCTGATGCTCTGATTTGTTTTATTAGGTTTTTCCAAAATCTGTTTCTTGACAGACTCAGTGCTATTTCTCCCCCGCTCCTCCTCCATCTTTTCTCAAACTTTCCAAGCATGTAGCCACCCAGACAAAGTAAGTAAGTAATTGTAAAGCAAATGTTGATTATTCCCTTACCATGGACAATGTGATATAGTTTTATAATTCATCTCATTATTTTTCTGCTTTGCCAAAACTGAGATATTATTGTACAAGATTGCCTTATGTGTAGAGATGATCTCATTTTCTTCAGTTTCTTCAGCATTTTGCATGAATGATGGATAATTTAAAAGCTAACTGTGCATTATTTTAAAATTGTTTACTCCATATTGCTTTTAATCTTGAGGTTTCTACTGTAATGCCTAGAAAGCTGTCCTTGGGTATATTTCAGCCTTTATCTTGAATCATTGTTCACTTCTAGCGATATCCTATATAGTTTTGAAGCCAATCCCTTCATTGCATAAATATTTTGTATAATAGTTTTCTCAAATTAGGCCAGAGGGCATTCTAATTGTGTTTGTACCCTTGGGCTGGAGATAAAAGTACATCGTGTGTTGTATGTATATTTTGCTCTTTATCTTCTATTGGTTGGCTCTTTCTAGTAGCTATACCAGTGTAGAGTTCTAATAATCTATATATCCCTTCCCAGTGTTGGTGACATTGGATTTGTCCTTATCATAAAAGAAAGAGTGGCACAGAACTGGAGTTCTCAGAACAAGAGGCTGTCAGTAGAGCATTTTGTTAAATCTCTTCTGTCTGCATTTTTCAGATTGTCACGTGCTTTTAATTCTGTCATAAATGCATTGATAGAATCAGCTTTTTTTCCATTTCCCAAACTTTGTGCTCCATTACACAATTTGCTCTTCCAAAAATGTTCAAATCCCCCCATGTGTATTTTCATGCTTTAGCCTATGAGGGAAATGCACATTTTCTGGTGGTTTTTACATTTTATTTTTCTACAACTAAACTGGCACAAAATTCAGAAAAGTAAAAATGGATATGCGGGTCTATAGAAGCCATATGGCTCAGGAAAAGCTGGTGGAAAGCTGGTGATCTAGAGATCAAATTCCTAGAAATCTGGACTCATTTGATTCTTTTGTGGATTTCTCCCATGTCCCTGCCAGGCACTGAGGTCTGCGTTATCTGCTCGAAAGGGCAGATGCTTGTTTCTTCCAGCTTTCTGTTCTTCTTCTCCATATCAGTCTAACAATTGCCTTTGTTATTGCTCATAAATTGCTTAATTTGATATGCATCAATTTATAAGAAGGAGACTTTCTTACATATTAAGAAAGCCTAAACTCACCTTGAAGGTGGAAGCAGCTCTTTTGAAGGAAGGAGACGCATTCAGTTTGGATCAACTTCTTATCATTAAGCCACCTTTTCCTAATGGGCAGTATTCCAATTCTGTTGTTATTGATTTCTGCAATATTCTTCTTTTGTATCATAAAGCCGGTCATCCAATCA
The DNA here is from genome assembly GCF_004798865.1 of Varanus komodoensis. Lineage (NCBI taxonomy): Eukaryota > Metazoa > Chordata > Lepidosauria > Squamata > Varanidae > Varanus > Varanus komodoensis. The sequence continues at coordinate 3,757,643 of NW_025336223.1, read as the reverse complement.
GAATAAAGGCTTTTATCTGGAAAGCCTTTATGCTGACCTGTGTGGAAGGAGGAGAAAGACTCACTGCAGCCATAGCTTCCTTTGATTATATTTTGAACATTTATTTGAGATAGTAATGCCTAGCTGATAGATTTGTCAGGATACCAAACACTCTGATGAGCTCAATTCATTGAAGCCAATTATCTTTTACTTTTGATAATTTACTGTTAATCATGACTTTTTATTAACATTTGAAATGATGGGGAGAATATGTGAAAGGTTCTTCTTAGGACCTGAAGTTTATCTGCAAACAAATTCATGACCATCCTCTGACTATTTTTCTTTACTGCATGAACTATTTGTCTGCAAATGACTCTATGAAACGGACAAATAGTAGAAGGGATGCGGAAGCCTTGCTTTGTGCCTCTCCAGATTGGGAGTCCCACTGCTTAGGGCTTGGTTTTAGTGGGATGCTTGTTATTTTCTGAGTTTAACTCATTGCCTCACTGAGACCAAGTCTGAATCCCCATTCTAATTGGTCAAAGGTTTTTGAAGTAACCCGCATCACAATGAAGGATTCCCCCCCCCCATGCATCACAGAAGGGTTAAGAGTTCTGTAGGGTTGCTATTTCTTTGCCTTAATGATTGCAAATAGGTCCAGTCTGGTAGAAGTGGCAGCTAGAAACTTGTACAAATTTTTTGGTAATGTTTTGATTTAAGGATTGTTGATGCTCTGGTGTTAATTTTTTTTTAAAAAAATATAGGCTTTTAAAAAACTTCAATTTCATTGCCATCAAGTTTTTAAAATGAGTAGTTCTTTGAAAAAACACAAAAGAATTCATTCATTTAAGAAAAGTGAAAAACGTTGTCTCCTGGATTTTAATGAAACATATCTGTTTTTTTGTTCTTTCTTCCTGATAAAATCCACCACTAATTTCAGTGTTTACTCCCAGAATCAATAGAATCTTTATTAGAAAATTTCAAATTTTTAACAATTTTGTGCATATGCAGAGTTTGTGGAATAAATAGTTTTCTTATCAGTTGGTAGAAGCGGAGATTTTTCATTTTTGTTCCCCTAGTACAGGAGTACACATCTTATTTTTTATTTGATTTTTTGGCTTCGAATACCATATCAGGTATTTGTTTAGGTGGCTGGGACCACACGTATTGTGTGCATACACTCACATGTATTCGTGCGCACATATTCGCACATAACTCACATACAATTCTCTCTCACACAGACATCACCATTCACTCCATTCCAACTCCTGTCTGCTTTGATTGGATGGAGCCAACATCTTTCCAGAGCCCGCAGTGCTCAAGCCACCCAGGTGTGCAGGAACACCTTCTCCATCCTTGAGCCTGCTCTTCTGCTGAGGCATCCTGATATCCCACAGCCTGTGACTTGATTTCCACCCAACTTAAAACCAGAGCAAGCATCCTCACCCGAACCCCTTTGCATGCCTTACTTCATTTCTGCTGAAATTTTGATTTTTGTGAGTAACTTTCTACCAGCTTATTTCCTCAATTAGTAAGTGCACATTTCACATTCTTGAATGTGTCGATAGATTCTCCTTGTGTTGAAGACTTTCTGGTTCCCACCTGCATGGATGCAATGTTGCCAGGGCTAAAAAGCCCTTTTATGAATGCTTTTCTTGAGAACGTGGAGAAATGTACACATATGTCTAGAGGAGGACATTTGGTATTAATATTTGAGCATATTTAGTCTAACATCAAGCATTATAGTCTAACTTGCCAGTCTGTTAAAGTCAGGGGACAGTTCTTCATAGTTCCTGTTGAGTTAGAAGGCTGTATCTGTTTGAAGCACCTGTATTTTGGCAAAATCCAGACAGAATTTTTCTTGTATGGAAGCTAATGGGTCTCCATAGCCAGTCCTTTTCTTTCAGTGTTTTGGGGTGTACCTGCTTTCTGTCTGTAGAAATAGCTGGACCAGGTGGCTATGTTTGCATGTAGTTCTGGACTGCCATCACTGGTTGATAAAATAGTTAACATTTTTCCTCTGTAAAGCTCTTTTCAATCTTGTGGCAGTGAAGGTTTCATTAATGTTTTGCTTGCAAACCTGGCTGTAATATCCTGAGGCTTGACACCTTCCAGAAATGTGAGAAGGAGTGCTTGATGGAGGCACAGAGTGACTCTTATCTCTGGGCTTGGCTTTTCAGCTGCACCTCCTCTTCCTCTGAATGAGAATCTGTATCACAGCCTTTAAAAACTCCCTTACAGGAGGGGTGGGTCCAAGCCCTGCATCAGGCACCCCCAGAAGCCAGGGCTTGTGGAGGGGCTTGGGAGCACCCCACCCCTGGCTGGCTCTGTTGCCTGGAAGTGGATGGGCGAGGAGCCATGGGCAAGCCAGGCCTTAAGAGAGCCCCTGGGCAAGAGCAGCGGAAAGGGCTCCGGCGGCATTTGGTGGCTCTGTTGTCGCATCTCTGCTTGCCACTTATTTGTTTGTTTATGCATTTTGCATCTGTATGGTGCCCCCTGCACCAATGGAGGCTCTCCAGGGAGCACAGCTTTCCTTGCTCTGCACGGCTGCCACTCAGCTCAACTGCAGTGGCCCCCATCTAAGGCACCACTTCCCCTTGCTGTTGTTGGGAAAATTCGGGTAAATCCTGGCAGAAGAGGGTTACTCATGTGTCTTTGTGTTATAAAATCAAATCTGCACCCCTTTCTCAGAAAGCACCCCATTTCCCAACCAGGTTACTGTTTAGCATTTGCTGCTGGTTTAAGAAGCCGCCCAGAGACTTTTAGTAATGAGATGGCATATAAAAACGGATATAAATAAATAAACAAAACAAAACACACTTGGTGGCTTCCCCAGCTATTGTTTTGCTGATCAGTAAGAACTGATAATGCTGCCAGGTTAACAGCATTGCAGTCACCCTCAATTGCGTGCCAAGACCCACAGTAATCCCTGTGCCTCTGTGATGGTTATGTTAATCTCCTGCAATTGAATGGAATGCCATTGTACGGAGCCCCCTCTGCAGACCCCACACCTTCTTCTGACTGTTTCGTCATCAACTGCCCAGCTGCTGGGCCCATGTGACTCAGAATCTATAAAACACTCTGTATTTGTTCTAAAAGCTTGTAGTTGGCAGTGAGAACCACTACCCGGCAGTATGCCAGAGTAGGTAACTCCAAGGGTCCTGGGTGATCTTTCAATAAAACTGCGGAGGTTCAGGGCAAAGGGGGCCTTTCCTGACTGGATCTGTTTATCCTTGTGGCGGCTGCCATGGAGACTTCCTGACACTCTTCATGGCTGCTGTTCAGCTGAGGGGCTGCAATGCACAGCAAGGAGAGGAGCAGGGAGGTACTTTACCCCCAGGAAAGTGCCACCTCCTCCACATTCGCCCGGCCAGGTGCCCACAGGTGACCAGACAGATGAAGGCAGCGGGGGTGGGCCAGACAGGGATGCAGTGGGGGACCCATCTCCAGCTCTTCACTGTGCCTCAGCCTGCTGTTTCTGGTGGCTCAGGGCTTCCCTTTGCTGAGTGCCACAGCTACTCAGTTGCCCCCAAGGGCTGATAAGGCTCTTTCTGGCAGCTGTCACCCTGCTCTGCTCTGCTCTGCTCTTCTCAGTGGCTTTCCTGGGGAAACAGGTGCGAGGACCAAAGGGGTCAGAGGAATGGAGACAGTGCCTCAGGATTCTTGCTGTGCCTGGTCATTTATCAGGTTGAGGCAACTCGGGCAGGCAACTCGGCTCTTAAAGAGTCATCCACCATTCTTTCATCTGGTTGTTTCTAGTTAATTAGGAACCAAATTCTGCAGACAGTCTTTTTCAGTATTAATTTTTATTCAAATCCCTTCACAAGGAAGAAAGACTCTTCCATTCCTTCTATCCTGAATTCTCTTTTTATCAACCAAAAATGTAAAATTCCTTCTTCATTATAACATTATAACAGAACCACTGGAAATTCTGCCAATGCAATACTTCTAACCCCATTTGCTTCCACCAGTTCCACATTCTTAAACAAATTCATCACTTGTACATGAAGAAATATTAAAGCCGCATTAAAGCATCCCTCAGAAGTTTCTTTCTGTTTGATTACTTTGTGCTGCCACAAAGCACTTTGGGATTTGTGTTCTCAGCTTCCTTCAGCCAGGGGAAACGCCCTGTCACTGGGCAGACACTCATTATTTGTCATTATTTTTTAAACCAAATATGACTCTCAACCTAAGAAAAGGGCCTAAAGTGTGATATAGAGTGTTCTTGAGCAGCCCCATGAATTTCAATGGGGGCTCCATATTTATCTGGGGAAGGTTCCCTCCCATGGGCCTCAGTTAGCGCCTCCATTTTGCCTCATGGTAGGACCTCATCTTCAATCTGAACACCTAGCATCTTGATAAGTAACCATTAGAATCAGTCCCAGTTGGCAACCTTTCTTTATCAATATGCACATGCAAGGAAAGGCTTCGGACTGGACAGCCACCATCTTTGTTATCATTGCACGTTTATACTGCCCTGTAGCCCCTGGGCTCTCTGAGCAGTTTAGAGATTTACAAATAGACATAGCAGCAACAGAAGAAAAACAAAGCAAAACAGAGACATGATGTCTGGTGCAGGGGACTGGTGGCAGTGGTGGCAACGGAGGCAGGGGAGCGCCGTGTAAGCTGCCCAACGCCTTCATGTAACATTCTGGCGGGTGCCACCTATGGCCCTTGTGGCAGATGCTGGTCAGCCTCTGAACTCAGACGCTGAGGAGCATCTGGTGCAAGGAGAGAGGCACTGGGAGGCTGATTCCTGCTGCGGCCCTTCCTCAGGCCCCGCATTTTATCTGGACAGCAATGCTCAGCTGTCTGGATTCAGGTCCTGTGAGGGGAAGGGGAGGAGGCAGGAGGCTGACTGAATTCACTGTAACTCCACATCCCTGGCCTACTCTCTTCGCTGCCCCCACAGTGTGGACCTTGCTCCCCTCAGAAGCGAGGAGAACCGGTGCCCCGCTCCTTGCACAGGCGGTGAGCAGGCTGGGAACGGGCTCAGCCTTAGAGTCTGGGCCTCAAGCCTTTGGGGTCTGACTGCGGAAAAACCCTATGGACTCCCAAATGATCTTGGGAGTCGGGAAGTGCAGAGATGATGGCCCTGTCCATCTTGCATAGCACAGATGGCCTGTGGCAGCTCGAACCCTAACCCATGCAAGCGGGAGTTTCAGGAACCAGCAGAGACTGGGCTGCGTGCCCTTGACCAGCCCTTGCACTTTCTGCAGCCAAGAGCATGTTGCCAGGTGAGGGCACCTTCCCGCCACAAGCTTCCCACATGTGGTTTGAGAGGCAGAAACGGGGGCGAGCTTTGCACACCTCATAGCGATCCGTTGGGATTGACTGTGACACTGCTCTGTCCCACTTTTGTTTCAGTTGTAGTATTTCCATGCATTATTTTATATTTTCGACATTTCACTTATTTCACTTATTATTTTATATGACTGTGAAGCACCCAGAGAGCTTTGACTATCAGTCAGTAGAGAAATCAAAGAATATTGTTTTTCTATTGGGTCTTTATATTGTTTTACATGTCCTGATAGTGTAAAGCACCAGTATAAAAATAAAATATATGGATGGATGGATGGAGTCCACGTCACCTTTGCACAGCTTTGTCTTAACTTCTCTGATAATGTCTTTCCATTGCATCTTTTCTGTACCTTCTGAGAGTTTCTTCTGCTGCACCTGGCCATTCCTCAGGCATCTTGGTGCTGGTCAGGCCCTGTGTGAGAAATGATAAACAAGAAACCACGGAGTCAAGTCAGCATTTGAAACGAGTCAAAACAGAGATACAGAAACGTCTGTTCCAAAGATCAAGTCACCCACTGGGTAAAACCGAGCCTCCGGATGGAGCCATAATTTCACAGCAGCTCACTCAGCAGAAAAACCCTCTACCAGAAGTGACTTTGCTTGACTGAAAGCTCCCATTTCCACACTGGGTCTCACCTGTACCTCTCTCTGTGTCAGAAGCCCATGCAAGCTGACTCCTGTATTGTGACCACATCTCTTTACTGGCCGCAGCTGGCTAAATGGACTCCGGGCCATAAAATAAGCAGGGAGAGTGGCTATTGACCAACAATAGCAAAGCCAGAAAGGTGTGACAGAGTCGGTGGGTTTGGTGCCATCCTTTGCCCTTTTTAAAAAAATAAAATGTTTATATGCCACACTTCAGCTGAACTGGTCAGGGATGCTCAGAAGAAAAGGGCAAATGCAATTTTGGGATGCATTAACAGAAGTATTACTTCCAAATCGCACGAAGTTGTAGTTCCCCTATACTCCTCACTAGTCAGACCTCACCTGGAATACTGTGTCCAGATCTGGGCACTGAGATTTAAGAAAGTTGCAGGAAAATTAGAAAGGGTCCAGCGGAGGGCAATAAAAATGATCCAGGGTTTGGAAACACTTCCCTCTGAGGAGAGACTGAGAAAACTGGGTATGTTCAGCCTTGAGAAGAGAAGACTGAGGAGGGACATGATATCCTTCTAAAAGTACCTCAAAAGCTGTCACAAAGAGGAAAGTCAAGATCTTACTGATGCCAGAGTGTAGGACATGGAATAATTAATTCAAGTTGTGGCAACCCAGATTCAGGCTGGACATCAGGAAAAGCTTCCTCACTGTCAGAGCAATACCACAGTGGAGCCAGCTGCCTAGAGAGGTGGTGGGCTCTTCCACACTAGAGACATTCAAGAAGAAACTGGACAGCCATCTGAGTGGGCTGGTGTAACATGGTGTCCTGCAACAGCAGGGGGTTGGACTCAGTGGCCTTCTTGGGCCGTTCCAGCTCTTCTATTCTGTGATTCTATGAAGATAGTAACAACAATATCTGAAATCTAAGGGTTTTATCCAGTGGTGTCCCTTTGCCAGTGGCAAAAGTACCACTAGTAGAATGGATTCCCCTTCTCCCTGCAGACTCCTGCATGCTCCCCAAATCTGCTCCATGGAATTGGGGGTCCCTTTGGACCAGATTTGGGGGAGAATAGGGGGGGGGAGGAATGGAAAATGCTACTGCAAGAATAGAAGTCCACTAATGAAACATTGGATGCAACTTTAAAAATGCATCCCTAAGCCTTTCACGGACTCCACTTGATGGGGCTGATGGAAGGTGTTGGTCAAAGCATCCAGACAAAAGAAAAACACAACCCTGCATGTAGAAAACTAGAGGCTAAAGAGAAGGTTCTGACTTACTCGTCTCCTCACAATGCTTGCTTTTGATGCCTAGGAATTTAAATTTTACTCCACGTATGTTTGTGGGGAAGTCACCTGCAGCCTGAAATGGTCCGTCTCAAACTTGGGATCACTTCTAGAACTAAGCATATGGGGAATATCCACAGACCTAATGATGCACCTGGGATGCGGTAAATATAGACTGATGTTAATGAGTCCATTGCCCCATGACCTTGTGGATTAATCTCAGGAGAAGTAAGGACCAATTAAGGGACAAGAAAGCATGGGAGGAAGACAGTCCACATACTTTCCAGCAAACACCTGTGATCACACAGTAGCTGCTCCTCTGGATTCAGTACGTAGAGTCCAGGGTAGGATTCCGATGCTTTGCACATTTGAACATGGAGAAGATCCTCTCTTCCTGCGGTGACCTTGATGCATACTGCAAAAAACCCCATATTCTTAGGATGGTGGGAATGCTGTTTCCCAGGCATGCAGATTTTTACCCAAACTGTCTGGTCGGATGATCACGAGGTAACCGGGGCAGTGTGGTTTCTACACTCCTGCTCCACCCCCTCGCCTTGCCACACGTCCTGGCAGCCCCTGCAACCAAAGCCCCCTTCTCTAATCTTGCCTAGGGTCTCCTCCCGATGGGTCTGCTGCGGTCCCAAGGTGGGCTCCCTCTTCCCGCTCCTGAGTGTGCCTGCATGGATGCGGTGATTCTCAGCTGCTCCAGTCCTCACAGAGGTTTTTATTAAATGAAAATGAATGGTTTCACCATGTTTCCCCACTTCTCCCTCTGTGCATTTTTGTGTTGTTTTCCTGTTTTCAAAAGTAAACTGGGAGATGCATACATTGCTTGGTCAGTAGGAATATTGTGAGTTACAGGGCTGAGAGCAGCAAAGATCAAAGGACAGAAGTGGCCAATTCCATGGCTGCTCTTGCCATGAGTCTCTATGGTGTTTCCATACCAATGATGATAAAATGACAATCCAGGATCCAGATGACTGGAGAATCCATGGCGAAGTGAGGAAACCTTAGAGTTGACCTGTGATTCTCTCCATGGATTCAGAAAACTAAACCATGCAGGACCTCCAGAACTGCGTCTAAATGATATAGCAGCCCCACAGAGGTAATGTTTCACCATGGCTTCTTGTATTATGTGATCACACCCAAATTCTAAGGTCAGTGTAACAGCTTACCTATATCATGGAAGCAAAATGCATAACACGTTTTGAATCACAAATTGCCCTTTTATGTTTAAAGATCCCATAATAATAATATAAATATGAAATGTTTTGAGGTGCTGAAAGAAGTTACATGTAATTAGGTTGTTGTTAGATATAAACCAAATGCAAGATCCTGAAAACAATTAGTTTGGATTCCTAAATGTAGGGAGAACATTCAATTTCAGTAGTGACCAGCACATAAATGAGCATCATTAGGAGCATGGGAATCCAACTGGTTTTAGTAAATTTGAACAGATCTCCATAATTTGTTATGTTGCTTAAAGAACCTATAGATGAATGCAGATGAATGGCATTTGCTGCATATATGACATAAGGTCTATTCTATTTGGCACAGCCTACAAGCATCTCACAAATGCTGGTAATTTAATGTGAATGCAATGCAAATTTTATGTAAAATCAATGCATCACTCCAGTACAGATAACTGGAATAATTTCTTTTGATCATAAATGAGTGCTTGTGTCACTTGCCCATGTCAAAAGTGAGAGGAGGTGTTAGTCAGCCTTGCTGGTCTTCTTTAACAGGAATGTCTTTATTTCCACTTCACGCTCTGTCTGCAGAGCAGCTAGAAATCATGCAGACTTGCAGCTGGGTAGCAAATGGCTCTGCTTCTCCGTGTTCTTTTATACGCTGGTTTCCAAAGCAATCCCAACCAGTTTCTACGGACATCATTAAGCATTACATTGTTGGAAGACGTGCTCCAGGAAGATGCTGGAGGTAACAGCCAAATATTTCTTTTGTCCACTACTCACCACTTATAAATTCAGCACATGGAGGAAGCAATGCAACGCATCCATAAGCCTATAGAAGATGTTGTATGTTGCATCAAACATTTATCTCTGTGTTTGCTCAAATATTTCTCTCTCCTTTTGGCTGGTAGCCCATAATTTTGGTCCTCTAAGGAAAGCAGGAAGATGGCATTGTTGTGTAGATTGTTTTCTCAGTGACTGGCTGAAAATAAAATGTCATTTTAAAGCCACCCTTGGCTTTGTTTAGGCAATGTCAGGGAAGGCTAATATGCTGTTAGATTGCAGTGGATACCAGTGCAGAACGCTAATTCACAGGGTGTCCAAAAAAGCTTCCTCTGTCCACCTTTGCTTTCTCTTGACAGCTGTCAAAGGCAAGCTTCAGAGTCAAGCAAAAGAAAAGGCACAAGTGATGCTTGCAAAAAGAGGATGATGAGGTCCTCTCCCTCCTGATGGCCCATATGCACTTTTCCTGAGACTCTAGTTGTTCAAAAAAGTGCAAAAGTGCATCCTCCTTTTCATTGGATAAAGGAATTTTGAAAGCTGTCAAAATGCTAGCTCCTTTAAAAAGGAGGTTTAAAGGGAGCATTGGAGGGTTTTGGAGTGAGCCATACGGCTATATGGCTGGCATATGGGGCAACCGGGGCTGGGGACAAGTGCCAGCTAGTGCCAGGTGCCCCCAAGTGGCATTTTACACATCTGGGGTGGTCAACACTGGTGAGGGCCCTGGGAGGCTTGGCAAGAGCAGGAATACACTGTGGGAAAAACAACCCCTGAAACAACCCATGCATGGTCAGCCTGGCATGTTTCCCTCAAACAACCCACTCTGCGGATTTGGTCCAGCTTTGCATGACATGACAACCTATCATGGGAACGGGCTTATGATGGGTTGTTGCTTCATGCAGACCAGGTCACCTATATGTCAGCCCATCATGTGACAAGTCACAAGCCTAGACAGTTTCCCATAGGGTGGCTTGTTCATGGGCGGCAGGTCACCCTGACAACCCATGACTTGTTTTGAGGGTTGTTTCTCCAGGGGGAAAATGGGGAAGGGGGGGAACTGCAGTGAGCTTTAGCCACCAAATCCCCCGGGATGCCGAATGGACCAAGAGGGAAAAGAGGGGACAAGGCATGGTAAATCCAGTCATCTGTCAGGCACACTGTGGGTTGATCCTGGAGATAACAAACCTACCATTGCTTCTTTGCAGAATGGGTCCTGTGATGTGGAAACGTACCTAGTCCACGTGAAGCCCTTTGAACATATTCAAGTGTTTTCATCATCCTATTGTTATTAGTACTAGTATTAGTATTGTTGACAGATAAATTCTCTGAGATAAAGAAATAATGCCTTAAAAGGAAAAGATCAAAGAAAAACACCAAGGGCACTTCCTGAGAAATTAGCCCTACAGACATTTTCCACTGCAAGTAAAACCATGAAGAAAAACAAGAGTTAGTGAGTGGACAGAATGAGACAGAAACAGTTTCCATTTCAGGGTGCTTTTCAGAACTCCCTTCACTCTTTCTTCCTGCACATGTTTTCTTTCAGCCTCGGGATGGTTTCTCGTCTGTGACGTTTCTCCTTTCAGCACTGTCAGGAAACCGACAGCCCACCTCCAGCATAAAGGTGACCACGAAGGTCTTTGATCAGCAGTCCGCCTCCTTCTCCAGCCCAAGCCTCTCACGCAGTCCAACTCATCTTCCACCGCTTCCAGATCTTGCTCACTCAGGCTGGCAGAGGAATGCTGAGCCTGGGGCACCTGGCTTCCACGGTGATGTGGCTGCTCCTTGTCTGGACTACCACCCTCCCTCTCCAGCTGACCAATGGTAAGAACTGAAAGATGGTGGTGCAGCCAAAGCTTCTGGGGGCTCCGATGGCTTTGCTCAGATATTGACCTGCGCCCCTGCTGCAGAACCTGGGACTCTCCCCCATGCTCTCTCCCCAAGCACCGGATGCCCCCTTCCAAACCCTGCTTCATCTTCCTCCGCTTTATCCTCACAGTGCACCTATGGGGTAGGTCAGGCTGGGGCATCATGGAGACATTTGCACCATCATCCTTTCTTTGTTTGGGTCCGTGTCCCTGCTGCAGCCAGATATGCCTCCTGTGCAGTGGGAGAGAAATGCAGGATGTGGGCTGAAGAAGGGGGGCCAGCCGAGCTACCCTGCTCCCTGAGTCCTCAGAAGCTGGCCCACAGCCAAGAGCAGCTCTACAGGGGGTTGAGCATTCGCTGGGTGAGGCGTGAGAACAGGTAAGAGGGCAGGGCCTGCTCTGGGGCTGGTGGGGGAACTTTTCGGCTGTGTATAATTACCGTTCCAGTGCCGCCTCTCTTCCAGCTGCTTTGGCAATTACTGGCCTGCTCACCTAGTTTCCCTTCCTTGTTCCCAGCTCCCGCAAGAAGTACCACCTGGTGCTAAAGGTGGAGCGCAGTGGGCTCAAGAAAATGGCCCACAGCATGATGCACCGAGCTACGGTCTGGGACCCAGGCTTTCTCAAGGGGAATTTCTCGCTCCAGATTGAGCCACTGCTGAAAGATGATGCCGGAAGCTATGAAGCCATCGTGAGATCGGGCAACGAGGTGTGGAACTGCCATCTGGAGCTCGGTGTGGTGTTGGGTAAGCGCATGCAACAGTCGAGGGGAAGAGGGCCTGCAAAATAACAAAATCCTGTCAGACATGGAGAGAGGCCTGCGGAGGAGCTACTTTGGGGAAATGGAGCTAGCCGGGGCCTTCAGAAAAACTCGGCCTCGGGCTTAGGGAATGGGCAGTTCTGATGTGGCATGCTTTTACATGAATCAAGGCTTGGAGAGGACCACAAACCCCTTTCGCCTATTTAACATCGGGTGCCATGTTAAGGAGGGCCTAGGGACTGAATAAATGTTATTCATAAATGCAAGGGATGAAATTCACAAGCCTGAGCTAGGCTGGATAGGGCAGCCACATTGCTTTTATATGTTATTCCCATGTGAGTCTGATTTACATAAAGAGCAGGAGATGGGGGGTTGTTTGGGGGTTTTAATGTGAAATGCACCCCAGCCCTTGTCTTACCTTGCTGCCCTCCCTTGCCTTAAGCGTTTTCCCACAAGCCTTGCTCGCTTCCAGCCTCAGAGCCAGCTGAGAGAAAAGCATTTCAAGAAATGGAGTGTGGCAGAGGAGAGGAGATGATGTGGATCTCCTTCGGTGCTCCACCTGCTCCACATGCCATGTAAAAATGTGGGGCCTGACCCTGGTTTATCTGTTAATGAGGCAAGCATGCAAATGAATGCACACAAGGGCCCCACCATGTGCAGCGTGGCCCTTTGACCTGGCTGCTTCCCCAGAAGGGATCGAGGATGGATCTGCACACAGCTCAAGGGACGTGTCTTTGGCTATGAATATCACTTCTTCTTTTCTTACAGTGACCGCTAGCCCACCTGGTCCCCTGGTTGCCTCTGAACCTTTCAGGCTGACCTGTAATTCCACACATCCAGGAAAGCCCACAAAAACAAGCTGGTTCCATGCAGGTCTGCTCATTCAAAACTCTGGTCGGTTTTCCTCTCTGGATCAATCTCTGTTTGTCTCCAGGTCCGTCCAGAGTGACTCTGGGCCCTGGACCTGTGAACTCACCTTTGCAGATGGGGAGAGGATTTCTGCCACCTACAACCTGCGCATAATAGGTGAGAGCAGCCTCCGACTCGCCATTCCTCTTGGGGTAAACATGCAACGCATCAAAAGGCACTCCCTTCTCTTTGAATTCCAGCTTTGGCCGACAAGGTTTTCCCATTCCTGCCTCTCCTTTGTCTCGAAGGATCCACATGTCCTAATGCCGTTGCCCCCCTTTTTTCTCCCTCCTCCAGGATTTACTGAGCCAACCAGCCCGGTAGTCTATGCTGCAGCAGGAGCAGATGCTTCCCTGCCATGTAACCTGAATTACCATCCCACTGACACTGGCGTGCCAGGGCTGACTGTCCACTGGACAAGGGAAGAATCGAAGGCAAAGCTGCCCCCCACCCATGGAAACAGTGGCAATTTCCCCCTCCATCTCCCTGCAGTGGGGCTTAATGATACAGGCTGCTACCTCTGTAAGGCCACCATCCGAAGCACCACCATCACTAAGAATGTCACCCTGGCAGTAATAACTGGTGAGAAGGGCACCGGCGGCAAGGGAATCCTGCATGTGTCTGTTTATATAATGGGCTTTCTTGTCCAAAGGGTCAGGAACACTGTTGTCCTCAGTCTCCGTTTGGTGAGTTTGTCCGTTCGGTGTGTTCCGCTTAGGAAGGGACAGCAAGACGCATCAGAATACTGGCTACTAGGAATGGCCTAAACACACACACAGGCAGGATACACACACACAAAGTTATATCAAATCTGTTCAATGGAACTTTAAAATGCCTACCTATTCTTTACTGCCAGTTAAGAAAGAATAGAATCATAGAATCATAGCATAGTAGAGTTGGAAGGGGCCAGGAAGGCCATCGGGTCCAGTCCCCTGCCGTTGCAGGACACCAATTTACACCATCCCACTCAAAGGCTGTCCAGTTTCTTTCTGAATGCCTCTAGTATGGGAGAGCCTACCACCTCTCCAGGCAGCTGACGAGTATTTCACATCCACTGGTACGGACAGTTGTTGTTAGCTGCGAAGTTGTGTCCGACCCACCGCGACCCCATGGACAACATTCCTCCAGGCCTTTCTGTCCTCCTCCATCCCCTGGAGTCCACTTAAGCTCACACCAACTGCTTCAGTGACTCCATCCAGCCACCTTATTCTCTGCCGTCCCCTTCTTCTTTTGCCCTCAATTGTTCCCAGCATTAGGCTCTTCTCCAGGGAGTCCTTCCTTCTGATTAGGTGGCCAAAGTGGTATGGACAGAGTACTCAGTAATACACTCAGAGCTAAAGTGTTATCAAGCTTGGCTGCAGCTCCCCTTCCAGGTTACAGTGGAAATGCAAAGCCTGGATAGACCAAGGAACTACCCACCTGGAAGCCACCTTGGTTGTGGCAACAGGGATCGAAATACATAGTAGTAAAGCTGGTCTTTACTTCTAAGAATGTGGTAGCTTTTGCTTCTCAAATTCCAAGTTATCGCACATTTCCTTCCAAGTTGTCATGAGCTTCTACTCTATCCTACAATTTTAGCATAATGAAAGGAATGGTTTAAATTTAGTTAACTTAGTTAACGGTCTTAGCTTCACAGAGCAATGCATTAGTGATGGACGTCCACTGATCTATTTCTGATGTCTGGTTCCTTCTTTTCATTTAGTCACGCAAGCAGTCACTGAGGCATCGCACTTGCTGCTCATCTGCAACCTCAGCTTCTATGCAGGAAACGAGCGCTTTCAGTGGAAGCACTTGGATGAGGTGGACACAAACCATTCTAGCCCTGAGGTCTCCCCCAAGAGATTGGAGGTCTCCAGGCAGGGCTCGACTCTGGAGTTCTCCCAGGTGTTGCCTGAGGATGAAGGCACCTGGGAATGCCGTGTCCATGCTGCAGATAAGCTGCTGGGATCTGTGCAGCATCAGCTGAACATCACATTATCTTTTGGAACCAAGCATCCAGGTAGGGAAATAGTATCTCCTTTTCCTAATCTAGACAGCCTCTATCCAGAAGGGCACTCCAGCTGATGGCACCTAAAGCCACTGAGAGGTGCAAAAGATTTAACAGGTCTCGGTTTCCTGACTCTGGTATTCCATAAGGGCAACCAAGGGTTTCTGTACCTGAACCAAGCCTAAATCCCAGTGGAAATGGATCTAAATAATTGCTATCGTCTAGTATCCTTGTTACAAATATCTCAGTCTTACTGGAGACAGTCAGCAGTATTATGCAGTGCAGAGATGAGGCCCGGCTTTCCCAAAATACAGCATTCCCAGCCTGCTAGTTTGAATTCTGAGGAGTTGGAGGAGGAGCTGGCAGAGAACCCCAAATCATCAAGGGCACTGAGCGAAATTACTCAGACAAGCTCTGAGAACCAAGCTGCCTTTGAAAGGAGGGAGACACTGTGGAACAGAGAGCAGCAGAGGAGGAGGGGGGATTCTTAGATGCTGGAGAAAGAACAGGAGCTAAATGAGCAGACCAATTAAGAAATGTCAGGTATTCTGCAGTCTGGCCCTCAAGCAGCATGAGCAGCCCCCCGAGGGTGGAGTTAAGACTCTTCAAAAAAGGAAGGAAGGGGGAATCACTTCAGTTTCGAGTCTGCTCTTCACATGGGCAGAAGCTACTCCCCCTTGTTGTAGAGAATTCTTACTTTGATTTATGCTGCTTGAGGTCCAATAAAAGACTGTGATTCTGAAGCCTTCATCCTCATCTGCAGGAATGGGGGAATGGCCAGATCTATCCCTCTTTCAGGGCCTGATCCAATTACATATTTCAAGTGCCCCATGAACTCCAAGCACGCTTTGATCTGTTACAAGCTGCATGACTTGCATCTCACTCAGGTGTCGTCACTGGCCGAAGGCAGAGCACTGCTTTCTGTAAGACAGAAAACATGATACGATGCAGTCAAGCTTACTCTCGATACATACACATAAACCTGTTTATGTATATGCTTCAAATATCTAAAAAAAAGTTTGATCAGCGATCACAACTGGACAGAAAAATGAGTATCTATGCTCTGGGAAGCAAAGTTGTTTCATATCAGCTTCAGCGGCTTTTAAATCATTGCCTGTCTCTGTGTCCAACGAAAGGGTATGTCTCCAGTTTGCTCCATTCCAATTTGTTTAATTGCACCTTGCTTTGTAGGTGCCCAGATTGCCAGTTTAAAGCCTGGAACAGCTCAGAAGGTCATTACTGGACTGGTCTTCCTCCTCCTTGTCCTGCTAGTCTCTGCCTTTGCTTTCATCTGCTTGAAGAAAAAGGCAAGTCACTCCATAGTTTGGCTTTTTGTTGCTGCCTGTCCTACACCTTTTTGCGTATAGCTTTATTGCTTTTTAGAGTGAGTAAGGCATGAATCAGCCTTGCAGACCAACTGCACAAGATCCCAAAGGCATGCAAGGTTGCACAAGAGCATCTGCTTATGCGTAGGCGCCTGTACTGCAGGCGGTCCAAGTCCTGGGGTCTATTTTCGATTTATATCCTGCCTTTTTCCTACAAAGGGCTCAAGGCAGCTTACATCATTCTCCTCCTCCATCTTATCCCCACAACAACAACCCTGTGAGGTAGGTTGGGCTGAGAGTCTGTGACTGGCCCAAAGTCACCCAGTTGGCTCCATGGCTGAGCGGGGACTAGAACTCAGATCCTCTGAGTCCCAGTCCCATGCTCTTAACCACTACGCCGCACTGGCTCTCACTGGGTCTAGGCAGCAGCAGACCTAAACCAAAGAGTGTGGCCAGCAGAGGGCTTTACTCCCTTAGTCATATGATGTACGAAGGTGGCTCAAGTCACATCCACCAGTGAGGATGGAAATCAGCAAGGTGGAAGCATGTGAGTTGCGCTATCTCCACCAAAATATGGAAATCCATGTAAATTCAGGGACTGGAAAGAGCTAAATGCCCTCAATTTGCAAATGATTCATAATAAAGTAGTGAAAATTTGCATTATTAGGCTGTCTTCACACTTTTCTCCATGAAGCAGTTATCATGCAGTCGTGTGTGTGATGCATCACACGGTTGATTACAAGTTCCTTAGATGACAATATCACCCTCCTGCTTTGCTTCTGTGTCTAATGAGCACTTTTGGTAAGGTTAAAAAAAAAGCAGGGGGAATGTGGGTCTTCACTGTAAAAGCCGAAGAAAGCTCAATTTTCTTTTGTATGGTTCGCCTATACCAGTGTGTTTTCCACAGGTTATGTAACAGAAAAGTAGAAAGGAAATGCACCTGGTGCAGCACTTATATCTCAATCTGCAATGAAACTGAAAGTAGATACTGCAGATCCACTGCCAAGTACATGTAGTCCCCAGGTTATGAACAACCTGTACTTACGGATGTGTGGACTGCAAAAAGCTGAGAATATCTCTAGGGAACTGTGTGATGCATCATCAGTGGCTATGAAGTTCCTTAAGATCTTCCCAACCTTTCTTAGAGATAGAGATTCGTTAGAGATAGCTTTTACTATCTGTATAACCTATGTAATGTATCTCTACAGAACTATGCAATGTGTTTGGTGACACTTAATCAGTGGCAGCCTAGTTCCCTAGTGATAGAGTATTCATGGCTTTTTGTTCCATGGCATTGGCTCCAGCATACCCAGACCACTGTGTTTTGGGGCATGTGTAGGGTGCATAGTTCCCCTTTGGTTCTTCTGTAGCATTTGCCCTTGCAACCAGGCCCTCAGCTGCCATAAGGCCATTTTTTATGAGAAAAAGAAAATGGCTGTACAAACTACCCTTGAGGCCTACTTCAAGAAAGCCACTCCAGTAGTAACCTGCCACTAGAGCAGCACAACCAAACCCTGCCTCTGCAGCACCAGCTCCATCATCATCAGTTAATGTTAACGTTACCTCAAGTATGTTCTAAACTCTTTTAAGAACTATTGTTTTTACAGTACTGTATACCTACCTACATACACACAGATTCTCTCTTCAGTACCTGTAGTTGCTTTATTATTACTGCATTATCGTCATTATTACAATGCTATATTGTGTTTAAGATGTTTTAGTGAATATGCAATGTTTGTCTTAGTATATGTATATATTTTTAATGCATAGAAAAGTAAAATATATACATTCACTAAGACAAACATTTGGCATACTCATGTGATCTGACATACATACAAATTTGACTTAAGGACTTTCTTGGGAAGGGAAATCATCCATAACCCAGGGATTAACTGTAACAACCTTGTGTAGAAAAGCTCCATGTTTCCTGAAGAGCCCCAGCTGATCAAGTGTCAGTGTTAAGCCAGCAAACAGGATGCCATTCCATTGTCTGCATCTTCATTTCCTTTTAGGTATCCCCACGGAACTTCCCTGCACTGGATAGAATAGTGGCTGCTACTTTGCCAGGGAAAGGCGTGAAGGATGTGATCCAGAAGGAGAAGGCCCTACAGACAGAATAGAAAAGAAGCAAGAAGGTCACTGCCAAGAGAGCTGCCAAAATTGGCCAGATGGCTGGATGCTGTGCAGATTTCTGTGGGTATAGCCAAGCATTTGGTAAACCCAGTGGTTGTTAAAACATGAGGTACACCCTCTCCGATCATCGAAGACATTGGGTAGGGGATGTAATATTACAGTGAGTGATCAGATTCTCAGGTATTCCTCTCTATACCAGCTAAGAAAAGATGATCCCAATGAACCCACATGCAGTTTGGAAGGGGTGATGGCTGCCCCACCATCTCAGACCGACCTGCGAAGAGCCGTTGTGTGCTGTTACCCCATGTGCGGTGTTCCCATATGCAGGGGTTTTGAGGGGAATGGAGAAGTCTTGTTCGGCTCTCTTCTCCCTGATGCTGGATTTGCATCTTTGCCCACTGATCTTTGTTTGGGTCACATGCACATGGAAGGACAGCTTTGGGGGTCTGGTCCCCAAAAGATGGAAGAGCCTTAGAAAGGGGGGTGGGAGGGCTCAAACTTCTTGAGGAGCATTGGGTGAGCCAAAAACAAGCTTCAGCCAGATGCTAGAAATGGAAGGACAAACAAGAGGATGTGGTGGGCACTGCTTGGAGATGACGCATTTAAGTGCATCGCCCTCCTCTTTACAGCAGCCTCTCTGTGTGTGTCTTGCTGTATTTAGAAGAGGAGTGCAAGATTAAATGGAGATGGTAACCAAAGAGACCGGAGGTGTCTTGACTCCAGATATTTTACATCTGCCACTTATGCCTCCTTACTGAATGATGTTTTCAGTTCTACAGTGATGCCATATCTATGGAAAGTGGCTTCTAAACATGCTTCGTCTATTATAGCTTCCATTTTTCCTTTATTTCTTTGTTGCTGGCTTCTCACAGCCGTTTTTCCAGAAAGTAAAGGGTGCCTTTTCCATGAAAAGGTAACAGAACTGTGCAGCATTTGTAAACTTTTGCAAATATTGTATGAACTGTGTATAATCATGTATTTGCCAACATATATATTCATAATTTACCACTCTCGTAAAAGAATATAATTTAAGGCCAGAGATCCTGGTTGTTTAGTCATAGGGAACCAAAGATTATATCTGGTTTTAAACCAGTTTGAAAACAGTTTAAATGGCAAAGAACCCTGGAAATAGAAGTTTTTAAGTGTGGTGAGACATCTTTATTACAGATTTCTAGCCCATTTGTGAAGTGAAAGCTCCTGGATGCTTTTGTCTGGAGTCAATGAACAATTTAAAATTGGTTAAGACTGCATTGTAGGCTTTGCCCATAAGGCGGGAAGCAAGAATAGCTGTTTGCATAAAAGGTTCATGCAAATAAGCAATGGAACAAGAAAGCTGCAAACCGATACAAAATCATAGCTCTTCTTCTGGGATAAGGAGAACTGCTGCAGTTGTTTTGTTTTTTTCTCAAAAGAAGAGACCAAGTTTTGCATGAATGTGGGACTTCCATGTTACTCTGCTCACATGAGTAGACCTTTCATGAGACATTTTCCCTGTTCAAGTTAGCCACCAGGTCTGTTGTTAAAACTGACAAAGAGCCTGGTAGAACATTTTGCCTTACAGAACCTGCCATGCAGCTATAAGGTCACACACTGCAGGTAGTTTATTCTTCAGGAGGGAGACATCATGCTTGATAGCTGATCCCCCACCCACCTCTTCCTTCCTTTCCTTTTTGAAGCCTCATCTTTGCCTTTGTTTTGCCATTTGAACTGTATCTTAATGTTATTGCAACTAAAGGCCACATCACATTACAGAATTAAACCTCCCACCAGCTGTTCATCAGCAGAGACTGGCAAACACCAGTGGCTTCCTGTTGTGTAGGGCATATGCACATTTACAGCTAAATATCACCTGGATAACCTTTGTGCAACTAGGCAAATAAAACTCACACTGCCCCATCACACGTCATTAAAAGCTGTCCTATTGCTGCTCAGGAAGGGAATTTGGAATTTCCTTTTGCTATTTTGGTAGTATCATTGGCCTCAGCATCTTGCCCCAGCAAGGGTGTTGCAACACAGGTCAAATAACATTTGCACAGCTCCAAATTTTGGAGTTTGCAAGTATGACTGCATCCCAATGATGGGAAGGTGGGATGATGCCCTCAGGCCAGTCTCAGAGCACTGGGGGTCGGGGCCTTCCATGCAACCTGCAGGCTCCATCCCTACCATCTCCCAATTTTAGCCCAATTATAACTTCCAGGACCATGACTTTCTAAGAACAGCAGCTGCCCCTGTGTGGGGGGCTTTTCCCCTTTAGAATTTAGGCACAACCTTTGACCCAGGTCTTTCCCTCTCAGGCCTAACCTGCTGAACTCCACTGCTCAGACCTCCTGCCATGTTTGTGAAACTGATGTTTAATATACTTAGTTTGTTTTCAGTGTATAGTCAGCTTTTGGGCTCACATGGGCCCCCATGTATTTTATAATCATTCTTCGCTATGTAAATGCATATTAATGTAAAACAACAAGGAGTCTTTTGGCACCTGAAAGACTAACACATTTATTCTGCCATCAGCTTCCACAGACCAGTCTCGTTCATCAGCTTCATTTGAAGGACCTCTGCATTCTGCCCCACATAAACCACGAGCTAGCGAGGTCCTCAAGCAAGTCACCAAACACCCAAGTTCAGTCTAGCAGAAGCTTATATCCTTGTTTCTGTCATGGCATCTTTACTTGCATGTGCAAAGTTGCACTGATCAGAGATCCCCTTCCTAGTTTCCTGTTTTGACTGTGTGTGCGAAGATGACAGATCTCCTTGGCCTCCCTACGCGCAGGGCAGGAAACTCGTCTCAGGGTTTTATTAGTGAAATTCTTCTGACAAGCTGATTTTCTCCTCCTGCTCACACTGGTTTGCTCTGTTACGTTGTCTCTCGTAGAACACCAGGCAGAGGTCTTTGCTTCAAGCAAGTATATTGCTGATTATTTAGTACTGTTGTATTTGCATTCATTTTGCTCCCCTTCATTTCCCCACTCTCTTATACTGATCTTAAATAAATCTTTTGACTGAGTCTTTTGCCTGGCTGTCCCATGCATTTTCTCTTGCTGGTGATGACCAGAAGGCCCTGTGAAGGGTCTTCAAGTACACCAACATCCCACAAATCATGTCTTTCCTGGCTTCCTCTCCCAGACTTAGAGTTTCTAGGTGTCAAAGAAGACAGTGTGGCAGCTACTGGTACGTATATTTACCCAGTGCATTCGAGCCGGGCAGGCTGGCAGGATGGGACAGGTTAAACGGCATTCATGATATGGGGAATCCTGAAAAATAGCCAAGTGGGGACAGAATGTGCTTGATGGCCACTCAACACTCTTCTGGGATGAACAGAAAACCAGGTGGGAGGGCAAATGGAATGGAGTTTTGCATGAATGTGGGACTTCCATGTTACTCTGCTCACATGAGTAGACCTTTCATGAGACATTTTCCCTGTTCAAGTTAGCCACCAGGTCTGTTGTTAAAACTGACAAAGAGCCTGGTAGAACATTTTGCCTTACAGAACCTGCCATGCAGCTATAAGGTCACACACTGCAGGTAGTTTATTCTTCAGGAGGGAGACATCATGCTTGATAGCTGATCCCCCACCCACCTCTTCCTTCCTTTCCTTTTTGAAGCCTCATCTTTGCCTTTGTTTTGCCATTTGAACTGTATCTTAATGTTATTGCAACTAAAGGCCACATCACATTACAGAATTAAACCTCCCACCAGCTGTTCATCAGCAGAGACTGGCAAACACCAGTGGCTTCCTGTTGTGTAGGGCATATGCACATTTACAGCTAAATATCACCTGGATAACCTTTGTGCAACTAGGCAAATAAAACTCACACTGCCCCATCACACGTCATTAAAAGCTGTCCTATTGCTGCTCAGGAAGGGAATTTGGAATTTCCTTTTGCTATTTTGGTAGTATCATTGGCCTCAGCATCTTGCCCCAGCAAGGGTGTTGCAACACAGGTCAAATAACATTTGCACAGCTCCAAATTTTGGAGTTTGCAAGTATGACTGCATCCCAATGATGGGAAGGTGGGATGATGCCCTCAGGCCAGTCTCATTTACTTGCAATGGCATATCCCACAACTTCTTGGAAAAGTCTGACAAAGGTTCTTGAAAACAAGAAAAAAAGAGACATCATGCCAATTCCTGCAGGAGAATCTTCCTGCACAAGCAGGTAGTTCAAATGAATGCTCCATGTTTGGACTGAATGATGCTGCTTTTGCAGAGGTGACAAGATTTGAAAACCCTAGGCACAATATAAATGAAGGAAGCAGTTTTGAGATCAGGTGAGGGGCTTGGGAGTGCTGCTGGCCCTGGACACTCTTTTTTGAGGGGCAAAGGGAGGTGGTGGCCAATAACAGACACTGAAAGCAGCCCAGTGAAACAGAAACCAAAAGTGCTGGCAAAATTCTCAGGAAATGGGTAGCAAAAATCCTTTCCTTGAGTGTGAACACTGCACTGTTTTGATTGAAGGTTGAAAGAAAGGCACACAGTTCTTCCATATCAGATAGTTAGAGAGAGAAAGCAAAGAAGCAGAACGCTTTCTATTTGTTCAGCTATGGATATCCTTGGTTACTTTGAAAGTGGAAGGCAGCCAGTAAGCCCAAGACCCAAAGTGAAGATTCCACTTCAGCCGTTGTGCAAGTGGCACCGAATTCATCTGCCTCGAAAGAGAAGGGAAGTATCTCGGTACAGTTAGGAGCAGGGTACCAGAACATGCTGAAAATACTGGAAAAAGCTACTAGTACTGTACAGCTTGAAGATCAAGATAAGGTGGATGTAATGGGAGTACATGTCAAAAGCAAATCCTCTGTCATATGAATTAAAATGGGAGCTGCTTACACAGTGCTGAACCCCTACAGAAAAATCAGACTTGATAGCGGGGTCCAGGACCTTTTAGCCATGCATGCTCTTCTTGGTTAGCGTACTTCTGGGCCTGGCATAGCATTTTGTTTGGTTTCTGCCTAATTCTGTAAGGGTTGTTTTTTGCTGGGGAATCGTGTCAGTTGAGGAAATAATATGCACACTTTTAATGAGATGGCTTTGTCATTCTCAGTCTCTACCTATCAGCGGAAGCTCTGTCCACAATCTGCCACAGGCCTCAAGTCTTCTGGATCCAGCCAGAGGGCTTCTTGGCGTTGAAGGTGCTGACAATGCACTGCAGCAAAACGCTTTGTGGCAACCTGGCATTTTGCTCTTTGCATTGGATGGCCCAGACTTCAATTATTTATTTATTCGGGAATTACAGGCATTCCAGTTGGGCTTGGTCCAGTGTATTTAATGGATTAACCTCCCATTAACAAGTGGTTAACAAGAGGCGTTGGGCTCAAACCTTTCTAGAAACCAAACTTTCTGGAATTTAGTTTTACAATTGGGTGAGGGATTTGCGGGAGGGGGGGCACGCAGCTGTTTTCAATGTGCAACAACAGCAACTCTGAAAGCATGCATTGGCCTTTCCTCAGCAGGCCATGGACAATATTCTTAAGGCCAGAACAGGGCCAAATGCTTCTCTTTTTTGGACATCCGCCCCCTGCACATTTGAGGGATAGAAAAAAAGGCACTTCACTCTGCTTCTTGGCTCATCCAGGTAAGTGAGTTTAACAAAGCCTGCACACCAGCAGTTGCCGGAAAGAGAGTTGGAACTATCAGGGCACCCCTAAAAAGCAACAAGTGTATCTGCTTATACTTGGTTCCTTCGTTATGCAGAGGGAAAAACCTATTCAGTTACGGGTATGTAATTGCATACAACCACTGATGCATGACAATTACAGATGCACCAGTCAACAAACACTTACCTGAAGCTTTGGTATTAATTTACTAATTCACAGGTTCCATAGTGCCTCACACCAGAATGTGAGATACAACAGACACAGACTCCATCATGGGTTATCACAGGCAGGTGTGATTTCCTACATCCTGAGTCTTCGCAACAACGTGTACTACAGCGGTACCTTGGCTCACAAACTGAATCCATTCCAGGACTCTGGTCGTGACCCAAGTTGGTTGTGAGGCAAGTCAAATTTCCCCATAAGGTTCAATGTAAATAAGGGTAATCCGTTCTGTAACCACTTTTTTAATCAGAAAAAATTGAAACGAAGTGACAACAACAAAGATCGCAGCCATCTCCCCACCCTCCCCGCCCCAAGCACAAGTGCAGCCATCTCCCCGGCCCCCAGCACGACTGAGATTGCGCCTGGCATCCCTGCATGTGCCCGTCATTCCGGCACGCTGGGGGGTGGGGGGGGAGAGACGGGTGTGATCGCGGGCGCACCGGGGGAGGGAGAGGTGGACGCAAATGGTGCGCTGGGGGTGGGGAGATGGCCTCGATCACAGTTCCGTTCGTGCAGGGAAGGCATGCCTGATCAGAGGCGCACTCCTGTAAGAAAGACAGGCAGAATCTCAACCATCTCCTCGCGGCTCTGCTTTGCTGCTCCCGTCTTTCCTGGAGCCACATGCCTCTGATCACAGACGCCTTCCCTGCACGAAAGCAACTGCGCTCCATGATCAGAGGAGCATGGCTGTACGAATGACAAGCGGATTCTCAGCAATCTGCCCCACGGCTCTGCTTTGCCGCTCCCGTCTTTCCTGCAGCAGCGAGTCTCTGATCAGGCACGCCTTCTCTGCACAATGGAACTGCAATCGTGGCCATCTCCCCACGGGGGGGACGGGGGGGGGGGAGATGGCTGCAACCTTGTTTGCCACCCAAAGCAGTGTTTGCAACCCAAGTAAAAATTTTCAGTAATTTTTGTTCGTGACCCGATTTACTCGTGAGCCAAGGCGTTCGTGGGCCAAGGTACCACTGTAATTCCCTTCTTAACATATATGTGTGGTCCACTTTTTCACCAGGCCTAGTTAACCAGAAAAATACTCAAGGCAAAAGTATTGGATTAAAATGCATAAATGGCTGGAGGAAGTACTACAAAAACCCTTAGCTTTTAAACCTGAAGTTTTCTTGTTGGGCATCATACCAGAAGGTATTAACAGACAGGAAATGTATTTGATGTTACACTTAATCACAGCAGCGAGGATTGCATTTGCTCAATACTGGAAAAGTGAGGAACTACCCACCGATGAACTGATTTTAAGAAAGATTCTGGACTGTGCAGAAATGGACAGATTGACTTTATCATTGAAGGAGAAAGAAGATACCGACTTGTATCAAACTTGGGATTTTTTCTATAATTGGCTGGAGAAACGGGACCTGGTGTAAATTTAGAGATGTTTTCAAGTTATTATAAACTGATTTGAATATGATTATAGAATGTTAAAAAATATGTAGTAGGGGGTTGACCCAGTAAATCGGATGTATGTGAGAATTGATGTTTTTAGTATTAGTTTAAAACTTTAATAAAAAATTCTAAAAGAAAGAAAGAAAGAAAGAAAGAAAGAAAGAAAGAAAGAAAGAAAGAAAGATGCTCAAGGCCTGGACCTCTCCTACAGAGATGATAAAGGAAGGTCTTGTCAAAATCTTCTCCTTTTACCATTCCAGTGAAGCAACTGAGGCTTCGTTTAACCATAGAAATGCAGCCTCTGCTCCAAGCTGATTGGACTTTTAACTTGAAAAGTAGAATTGTATCCTGGACATGAGCACTAAATGTTCAGCCATATTACAAAGAAACAAACCCAGGCTGTTTCACCCACATACACAGAGTGATAGATACTTTCCACTTTGAAAAAAACGTCTACTGTAAATGTCCATCCATCACCCATATTTTTCAACACATTCTCTGGCTAAAATATCTTAAACTTGGAGCAGATTTTAGATGAACAGGAGTGTACCTATCTCTTTAAAACATATATATAAGTAAAAGAGTTGTTTTGTATCCACTTCTCTTAAGTCAACATTTTGGTGATAGTTCTCCTATAAATACCCCAGAATTTGTTCTTCCCTTTTTGTGAGATGTCTGAAAATTCACTTGGAAGCAGGGCTGTAGTATATACAGTTTCTGAAACACAGGAAAGATGGCACAATTTTCCATACAGTCCATTTGATGAAGACCACTCTGATTCAGGTTCAGATGTTTAAATATTGGGTACAAAAATATTTTGAGATGCTCAGCTTAAAGCCCTCCAGCTATGCTACCATGAAACGGAGCTATGGAAGTGCATTACCTAGACCCATTTCAATCTGGGATTAAGCTGATGTTTGGCACTGAAATAGTGCTGGTCTTTCTGAAATATGGCTTCTGTCCAGAGAAAGACAAGGGGAGTGCAACCCTATTGAATTCTCCTGACTTTTCAGTGGCTATTGATACTAGTAACCATGTTATCTTGCTGGACCAAGTCTGGTGCTGGGTTGCGAGGCACAGTAATATGGTGCTTCCACTGTTACATGCAGAATTCCTTTCCAAAATCTGTAATGTGGAACTTCTGCTTAGTCTAATAGCATTTGAACTGCTCATGAGGTTTTGGTTTACCCACAACTCTTTCACCTCAGTATAAAGCCACTGGGGGAGGTCATCCAGAGATTTGGAGAGAGGTGCCAACAATATTTCTCTTTGTTGGAGAAATATTTTCATCCAAAATCCTATTTAACCTCTTCAAACTTAAATGAGAGTGTCCTGGTAATCTGGTCCCTACCACTCTATCTCTTGTAGGGAAAATTGATTCTGTGGCTGGTCCACCCCTGGATTCAGCCAACACACTGCTGCCAAAACTGCCTGACCTTGCTTGATTTTTTTTTGAACTCATAACTTGTAATGAAGCCATATTTCACGGCCATACCAATACCTTGCTTCATCTTAAGGCTGCCTAAGGAGTTGCAAGAAATGTGAAGGATATGCCACAACCTACAGCTCAGTCCCCAACCCAGCACTGTGATGCTTGTGGTATCTGCTGTCTTCCCCACAATGCGTCTCCACCTGCCGCCTCACCTGTGAACACAGACTGTGCCCCCTACCATAGCGAGGGGTGTAAGCGGCAAGGAAGGAGTGGGTGGCAGGGAGATGAAATCTCAGCAGTGCCTGGGGCTCTGTGGATTTCCTCTGTGTTACCTAAGGCTGGGATTCATAGAAAGAGACCAAGAAAATGTGGGTGAGAAACCACAGCAAGCCCTCCCTTATTCCCCCAAAGAAGAGAAATTGCAGAAATGCAACATGTGTATGAGATAGTTTTATCTACAGCGGCTTCCTTGGTTCTCCTGGCTGAGGATTCATTCCCCATACATGTTTTTGTCTCACCAATTTCTCCTGTCCTTCATACAAGATATGAAATCTTGTGCAATCTGCTATGCAGGGATATGAGTCTTCAGTTGATGAGCAATCCACAAAGACTATTAGTAGGAAGCAAAGTTATTTAGTTTGGGAGGAAAGCTTATGTTGGTGCCAACTGGAATGTTATTCCCAATAGCACGTGGGAGAGGGGGTTAGGGTTTATCATGACCAGGGTAGGGAGAGAAAGGGTTAATTGGTACTGTCACATCTGCTTCTTCTTCTTTTTTAACTAGCATAATAATGCATTTACTGTAATATGTCATTTTGCTCTAAGAGCGCAGATTTGTCATGAGCCCAGCTCTCTCCTTCTTGCCCTTAGGCGCCAAAATACCAGAGAGTCTCTTTGCAAAGCAGACATTGAATGGCAGTTCACTGCTGCAAGACAAAGTAATTTGAAAAGCCTTCTAGTAAGCTGGAAGAGAAGCCTCTGCACACATCAAGAGGGCTAGTTGAACCTAACCTGGAGACTTTTCCCCCAAACACTTCTCTTTCAGTAACTCTGTGGGCTCCATCCTCAGGTGAAGGGCCGGATGACGGGACCTACCCAAACCCTCTAAATGGGCAGCTCACCCTCCCGATGCCTCATCATGGGTTCAGGGAATGGACAAGGTGACGGTTTTCCTCCTCCTTTTCTTCTACTTCTCCCATCTCTCCCAAGGCATTTCCACTCTCTGGGTCAGCCTGGGAACCTGTGAGAAGCATCCTTGATGGCCCTGCAAAGGCCTGTGCCTCTCCCTGGGTCTCCAGAAATTCCATTTCTACTGTCTCTGCAGAATTCCAGTCCTGATGGCCCTGGGAAGCCTGCCCAGAGCAGGGCTTGGCACCACTCCAGTTGCAGGCACAGAAGGCCCAGTCGGGATTTGGACTGCACCAAGGGACTGAAAGTAAAGCCTTCCTAGCCCCTGCAGCACACACCAGGGCTTCTGTCTGGAGCAAGGGCCAAGGCCAGCACTTCGTGAATGAAAAAGCTTGGGTTCAGACAGCACAGAAGCCACTGTTGGTCTGAACCCAGTCAGGATATTTCATCATAGTAAGTTTGGTCTGTAAGCTGCCCAGAGAGTCATTCTGCCTGATGGGTAGGGCAGAAGTTTGATAGATAGATAGATAGATAGATAGATAGATAGATAGATAGATAGATAGATACCATGATAAGAAACAGCAGTTTGTTCTATGCTTTCTCTGTGCCACCATGGCCTGTCCTGTTGTTCCAAACCAGGACTGTGGTTTCTATGGTCCTAGTGTGCAAGTACCACAAAGTCCCCTGGAATGAATGTCAACTGCTCTATGTGTTGATCAGTGAGGAAGAGGCGGGCAACACAGACAGGGAGCAATGCCTGATTGGATTTCATGATGGGAAGCATGCCAGCAGTGGGTGGACTGAGCAGGGAGGATGGAAAGCAAAATAAAGTAGGAAGCACTTGATTGCCTGTCAGATGGTAAAAACCCATGAATCATCATGGTTCATGAACCATCAGATGGTACTAAGCATTGTTGTATCTGGGTAGAATAAGGCGCTCCCTAGAAGGTATGTATGAGGCAGGGTGTTGGTTACTCCTATGTTGTCTCCTATATCAGAGTAGCCTTATTAGATGCCCCCCGATTTGAAGGGACTGCTGCTGAATGCCAGGCCAATGCACGGGAAACCAACAGACATCTAACATGAGCACGAAGCATTCTGGGTGAACATGTTGACTTGGTCTGCATCCTGAAGATCTGGTTGGATAAAGCTGGAGAAGAAAATCTCTTCCAGCTTTAACCACCTGGGACCTCCGTGCTGCAGCAGCCAAGACCTAGCAGGCAGAGTTGTGGTGGTCTAGTGTACATTGTCTCCTCCTCAGGTTTCCTTTGTGTTTATTTGAAGGAGTGTGTTTGGGACAGAATACAGATTCTGTTGGTGCACTACCCCTCCCGCTACTCAACTGCCTCCCTTCCTGGGCTTGCTTAGCTGCTCTCAGGTTCGGGGTGGGAGTCTCTATGGCATGCTGTGCTAAGGGGCTTCCACATGAATACTGAGGCCGCCTTGTTGGGAGAGCCTCAGAAGTTCATGGCAACCATAGCAACCAAGGGCTGTTGCAATTAGCATCAGTCTCCGCTCATTCAGCAGCTCACACTTCTGATCTGGTTTTCTTTGCAGGTAAGTCCTGGAGGAGGAGAAACTTTCTATAGTTGTCATTTACAGATCACTACCTGGTAGAGTTTAGATTTGCTCCCCAGCAGCAGAACCAGAGGAAGGAAGGCGTCACAAGAGAAACAGCATGCTCTTTGTGTGTGTGTGCGTGCACATGCACACTTGGATGTTTTCCCCAAGGCAGCAGAGGAAGCAAAAAAGAGTGAAAAGGGGAGTTTTCATCTCTTTAAATTAGGATAGCTGAAAAGGGTGGACCATGCACCCTGGTGAGTAACAAGTGCTGCATGTTCACCCCAGCCAATTCTTCGGTTTTCAATTTGAGAGGAGGAAATAAAAACTCTGGTTCGTGGGAAAGATCAAATGTTTTAACCTGTGCTCCTTTATTGACTGGAGCCCCAGTACCTGCACTCACTAATGATAATGCATTACCAGGTAGGGGCAAACTCAACTACAAAATCACAGTCCATGTACAGACACTTTTATAACCTGCTAGTCACGTACACCACTACAGAGTGTTAAGTTTCCGGATAATCTTAGTACAATAGCATCCTGATGTCTTTAGGCATGACGATGTTCTAAACCATCAGAAATACTGGGAACAATAGGATGGAAATCATTACTGATTGCTGTATTGATAGGTCAGTCCAGCAAATTCTTGACAATTCAGGTCAGCCGGGTCTGCCTGTTTAAACCTGCAAATGTGTCTGACGGAGGAGCCCTTCAGGAAGTCTGCTTTGACAACTACACTCAGGCTTGCCTCTGTGGGACCCAGGTGGGCCCCTTCAGAAGCAAATGGGCACCATTGTTTCAGCTCTGCACAGGTATTTTCCTCCAGCAGCTTCTTAGTCTAGCTAGCTAATAATGCCATCTTCTTAAGGCAACAGCAACCTGGCTTGGAAAGCTGGTGTTTTGTGAGAAAGAGGTGTGCATTTGCTTTTATAACACAAAGGCACATATAAACAATGTTTTTCTACCAGGATTTATCTGAAATTTCCCAACACCAGTCCATCTCCAATCATCTTAACAGCCCTGACAGAGCATACCAAGAGTTCTTCGTTCAAGCTGTTCTTCAATTGTACACCCCAGCATGCCTGATCTTTCTGGTTTCCCTTGTCACCAGGAGGAAGCTCGGGATATGCCAGAAGTCGCTGCAATATGAGGTAAGGAAGAGGAAACCGAGTGGGACATGCAGCTGTGCTCCCCAAAGCATTTCCCTGAAATGAGCTGGCTTAGCTACAGCACAATGCTGTGCACAACTGGGCAGAAAAACCCATGCAAAGGACTGGGCCCTTGCTGTCCTGATTTGAGGAAAACCAGGGGTACAGAAACTGGCTTTGCCTAGAATTCCCCCACCCCCATACTTCTGAACTAAAAAGGAGAATGTGGATGATTTGAGATAATGGTTTCGATATAATTACATAGCAGCCCCAGCTTTTAATGACAGCATGTACCTCTTTGTCTTCCCCACGTCTTTCTTTTCATGTTAGTATAATCTGGTGAAGCTATTTCCTTGACACCATCTGTGGGAGGGACAAAATATTAACCCCCCACCCACACCCCTGCAGCTGGAGAGACACCACTCAAGCACTCAAGGGAGAAGGGCTGTGGCATCACATTTCTTGACTCAGATGTGTCCCTGGATTTACAGGTTCAAGCTGCAGCTCTCGCAGGAGGCTCTCCTCTGCAGCATGTATGGAAAATGAGGCCTTCCATGGAGCGGGGGACCCCAAAGCACTTTGCGGGGGTTTCTTACCTTGTTGCCCTGGTGTTGCATCACAGTAGTCCAAGTCTATGCCTCAACCACAGATGCTGAAGAGGCTGA
Organism: Varanus komodoensis; assembly: GCF_004798865.1. Lineage (NCBI taxonomy): Eukaryota > Metazoa > Chordata > Lepidosauria > Squamata > Varanidae > Varanus > Varanus komodoensis. Next base: position 3,726,392 of record NW_025336223.1, on the reverse strand, counting down.
AGTTGACCGGTTCTATGAAGGCCTACAACACCTTCTAGAATTAACACCGAAAAATGATGTCCTTATCATCATGGGGGTTTGGAATGCTAAAGTAGGAAGTCAAAAGATAACCGGAATAACAGGCAAGTTTGGCTTTGGAGTACAAAATGAAGCAGGGCAAAGGCTGGCAGAATTTTCTCAAGAGAACACGCTGGTCATAGCAAACACTCTTTTCCAACAACCCAAGAGGCGACTTTACGCATGGATATCACCAGATGGTCAACACAGAAATCAGATTGATTATGTGCTCTGCAGCCAAATATGGAGAAGCTCTATGCAGTCAGTAAAACTAGACCAGGAACTGACTGTGGCTCAGATCCTGAGCTTCTTGTTGCAAAATTTAGGCTTAAACTGAAGAAAGTAGGGAAAAGCACTAGGCCACTCAGGTGTGACCTAAATCATATTCCCTATGAATATACAGTAGAGGTGTCAAACAGATTTAAGGGATTAGATTTGATAGACAGAGTGTCTGAAGATCTATGGACAGAGGTTCGCAACATTGTACAAAAGGTAGCAACTAAAACCATCCCAAAGAAAAAGAAATGCAAGAAAGCAAAATGGCTGTCGGAGGAAGCTTTACAAATGGCTGAGGAAAGAAGGGAAGCAAAAGGCAAGGGAGAAAGAGAAAGATACACGCAATTGAATGCAGAATTCCAAAGAATAGCTCAGAGATATAAGAGGGCCTTCTTAAATGAACAGTGCAAAGAAATAGAGGAAAACAATAAAATGGGAAAGACTAGAGATCATTCCAAGAAAACTGGAGATATGAAGGGAAAGGGAAATATGAAAGGGAAAGGGTTTCATGCAAAGATGGGCATGATAAAGGACAAAAAATGGCAGGAACCTAACAGAGGCAGAGGAGATTAAGAAGAGGTGGCAAGATCACACAGAGGATCTATACAAGAAAGACCTTAACATTCCTAATAACCACAATGGGGTGGTCACTGACCTTGAGCCAGACATCCTGGAGTGTGAAGTCAAGTGGGCCTTAGGAAGGCTTAGCAACAACAAAGCTAGTGGAGGTGACAGTATTCCAGCTGAGCTATTCAAAATCTTAAAAGTTGATGCAGTTAACTGCTACACTCAATATGACAGCATATTTGGAAAGCTCAATGGTGGCCACAGGACTGGAAAAGGTCAGTTTACATTCCAATCCCAAAGAAGGGCAAGGCCAAAGAATGTTCAAACTACCATACAATTGCACTCATTTCACACACTGGCAAAGTTATTCTCAAAATCCTAAAAGCTAGGCTTCAGTAGAATGTGGACTGAGAACAACCAGAAGAACAGACAGGGTTCCAAAGTGGCAGAGGAACTAGAGATCAAATTGCTAACATACACTGGATCATGGAGAAAGCTAGAGAGTTCCAGAAATACATCTACTTCTGCTTCATTGACTATTCTAAAGCCTTTCATTGTGTGGATCACAACAAATTGTGACAAGTTCATAAAGAGATGGGAGTACCAGACCATCTCATTTGTCTCTTAAGAAACCTCTATGTGAGTCAAGAAGCAACAGTGAGAACTGGACATAGAACAACTGATTGGTTCAAAATTGGGAAAAGAGTATAGGAAAAGAGTCCATGGGGTCGTGGTGGGTCTGCCACGACTTTGCGACTAATGAAGAAGAAGAAGAAGAAGAAGAAGAAGAAGAAGAAGAAGAAGAAGAAGAGGAGGAGGAGGAGGAGGAGGAGGAGGAGGAGGAAGGGCAGTCTTGCCCCTCCCTTATTTTTTCTTATCAAAAGATACCTCTCTTTTCTGGAATGTGAATGTATTTGTCCAATTTCCCAGGCCTTCAAGCACCAGTTAGCAAACTAGTGAGGCCTTGCCTTTCCCCTCCGTCTCTTGCTTAGTAAGGATATTTTGAGAAAAATGAGAGAAAGCAAACAGCCAAACTTAACATGTGGTTCATCCAGACACCTGTTTCACTTTCTTGTAAATCGTCTTGTTGTACAAACAAAGTTATCAGCCATATTGCGTGGATTTGACCTGGTACATGAGGCAACATCTGTGATGGGGTTTTTTGTGGGAGGGGAGGGAGAGGAGGGAGTGAGCAGAAAGAAATGCAGATTAGCTGCTCAGGCATTTTCAGCCTCAGTACTTCGGATGCAAGAGGAAGGGGTGTACCCCTTTCTTTCCTCAGTTATTGCTTGTAATTCAGTTACCACCTGGCAGAGAGCTCATGCAGAGGAAAAAGGCAGAGCAGAAATAGAGACACTGAGAAAAAGAGGTAAATGCACAATTTCATTGTTATTAACCTGTCCTTTAATTCACCAACAGCAGGATATTTTTGGTTAGTTTACCTGATAACCTGACACATTTACACCATCCTCACTTGACCTTCATGCGAGTTATTTTCTGGGGATGTGAAAGAATAGCCATTCTTTGTTTATAGAAGCTAATTCATTCTGCTTTAATATGACTTTCTTTCAAGGAGGCTCAAAAGCCATTCAAAACTGTGCTAGCTTCTGTTTGTTGATGTGGTATCTGACTATTGCTCAGCTTTAGGGGCTAAATTTCACCTTTCTCATTAAAACTTATCTTTTAACTTCTAGTTTCTCTGGTATCACTAGTTCTTTTCAGGGAGAACATGAAAGAGGAGTGAGGGACCTGGAATTCTATGTGTAAATATATATTTATAAACCTATCAATTTATTTGAAAGATCTGAAGCCTGATGAGACTGTTTGAATGGAAATTCACTCATTCTGGATCTTATTTTTTCCTTTTAAGGATCAGTTTTGCATTACATGTATTCTGCTTCTTTTCTGACATGTTATTTAGTGATCTGTCCTAATGTCTTTCTTCTCTTCTCCTTTTTATCTTTTCCTGCCATTTTTGATTTGTGCATAAATGCTTAATATGCTTCTCCCCACCCTTCGGGGGAAAAGTTTCCTGAGAACTTCTGGTGGCAGCTGAGGCAGGAAGGGTCTTCCTTCTGAGAAACCAGTGTTGATGGCCCACCAAGCAGTTTATGCTTCTTCTTCCACCCCCTCAAGGCCAGAGGGTTGCATTTGCCATCTCAACCCCACCCTCCACACATTCTTCGGAAGTCTCTCTCTGCGCAGCTGGACAAATGTGCACGAACAATTGCAGACATCAAAGGATTGATTCAGACTTTTAAATGATCACATGCAGAAGCTGGGTAAAGAGACAGCAGGTGTGCCTTTGATTCCCTCCTGCAAATTCAGGGGGCATCTGAACAGAGCTACTGGGCGTTCGTAAGGCTAATGCATCCTGGCAATAGGCTGGGCTGGGCGGTTTCTTGAACAAGCAACATTTTGGGTTGCTTGCCCCCTACCCGCTTTGTCTTCTCACAAGTATCCTGTGGACTCTGTGTCTGCCCTCACCCCACTGTGCTCACCCTGGCTTTTTTGCCCTTTAATTGTCTCTTCTCACCCCACCCTGTGGAGATCACACGCTTGGGCTTAACAGCCAGTGTTTTTTAATATCTGATAGCCTCTTCAAATTGTCCAAGTTGGCAAACAATTAAAAAAAATGGGCCCACAATGTGTACAATTTTTAAAAAATCACCTGCACGTGCACAGCTGTGTGAATGTGACAATTCGAAACCTCCCTTGGGTCAATGATCGAGGGGATACATGCTGTCAAAATGCAGTAGGCAGCAACCTTGAACATTGCCTCAAAGCGATTCTAAAGATGCATTTTCTCTCTTTTACTTTTCCTTGAGAGCTGACAAAAGGTGAGGTGCCATGCAAAAACCGGTGTTGTAGCACTGTAGCTGCTTTCTTGGGTGAAAAGCTAGCTGCCAAGACCCCAGCTTTAAAAGGGGTTTTTGACAGGGAAATTGCTGTTTCTTTTTGACGGTATCACCCAGAATCACGCATTGTCCTATCGAACAGGGTACCGTTATGTTGTGTGAATCCATTCACTCTGTCTTTCCTCATGGTGTTCATCTCTCTATTTCTTTTGAGGCTTTTCTAGCATTGCCTTTTCTGAATGGCTCATTTGTGCATATAGTATTCACCTTCTTTTATTACTCATTTCACGCAATCATTTTCTTTTTGCATCCGTTGCGGCATCTCCTGCACCATGACATATGCCGTGAAAAGCCTGACTCAAATTTCTCAGGGCATTTGTTTCTACTTGTTTTGACTATGGTTTTAATCATCAGCCAGGAAATCACTGCTCTAGTTCATTTACATTTCCTTCATTCACAAGAGAGGTTTTCCTCATATTGTGAATCCCCACATTCTCATCTGGCTACTGGGGAAACAGCCAGAAGATCCAAGCACACACAGACTCCTAGGACATTTTGGTGCCTGAAGGAGGAAACAGGATCCATCAAGGAGTTCTATGCAAGCCACATCAAAAAGGTGGTGGTGAAGGGGGTAGCGGGGAATTGTGCAAGGACATGTTATTCTTCATTTGTTGTTTTGTTTTATGCTACTCATTTTTATTGTAAGCTGTCCTGAGATGCTAGTGGTGGATGGGGTAGAAAATTGTTTAATAAATTAATAAATAAAATTCCTATTTTTTTCTGGGACTTTTACAGGAAAACACCCCATGTGTAACTCTCCAACTCTGCTGTTCTTAACAGAAATATATACTTTGATTCAAAACAAAAGTCCTGCTTTAGGCCTGCTAGTTTAGTGGGTCATAAATGATCTCTGCCAACTGAGCATGGAGGAAGAGTGTAATGGACCGAGCAGGGGAATTGCACAATAAAAGCTTCCCAAGGAAGCACTGCGCATGTCAAAAGTGAAGACATGCTTTAGCTTTCTTGAGGTTTTGGCAGATGCCCTTGGTTTTCAGAAGATGCTCTTTGTAGTAAGTGGAAAAACGTTCATTCTTTTCAGAGGCAATGCATTATTTGTGGACGGGATATCATAGATGATATGCCCCATTAAAACTGATAAAACTGAGAGGAAGATTATGAAAGCCGCCTTGAGTTTCTTGAAAAGAAAAAAGGGTGGAATATAATACATAAATAATCGGTTGGATAATGCTATCCATTGTGCTGTTTTTCAGTCCAATATTGACTTAAGGCCCAGTCTGCAAAAAAGGCAAACTGGTCATGTCAAAGTTCTTGGCAGAAGAAAGGTCAAGACAAATGTGAGGAACTCACATGCTAGATTGTTCCAGGCATCGCTATGCAGATTTGAAGTTCATAGGCTTAATTATCCTTACAAAGACTGCAGGTCAATAAACCAAAGCATTGTTATGCAGATTTTGTTGACAGGCACGATACAAGAAAGATGAAGTCTTAAACTACTCGTACTAGCTGGAACTAAATCTGTTATTATGCCGAGACCAACTTCCAGGGAAAATAGTCAAACAAAAGCCTTTCATATGAAACACTTGCATTGCCTTAAGCAGTTTTGTTTGAGGTGACAAAATTATCCCACAGAGCCAAATTATTAATTTCAATACCACCCAACAGCAGAAGCTCTCTGAGCAGTTCACAACAGCACATTAAAAATACATAAAAATAAAAAGTACATTTACAGCACAAAATTTAAAACCAAATTTAAAACAGATTTGAAAAAAAACTTAGGACCTTCTTACCAGCTAGCTGGCCCTCGTGGACTGCTTGAATCCGCTGAGGTGGGGGACAGTCTTTACACGGCACTGAAAAGTTAGTAAAGTTGGCGCCATGCGGACATCAGTGAGGATTTTGTTCCATAATTGGGGGGTATTAAAATGTAGGGTATTTAAAAAAAGAAAAGAAAAAACAGTTTGAATATATAGCATGTAGCAAGTCTGAGTTTGAACATTTTTAATTTTACATTCCAATTTTGATTAGGACTGCAGGTTTGGGAGGAAGGTAGGCTTACCCCCAACACAAATCCCTTCTTCTCTGTAATTAGCCTGAGCGGGGAGGCATGACTCCCATTGACATCACCGATGGATACTGCACTTTGAGAGTATTTTGAAATATGCAGGAGAATATTTACCTGCTTGCAAATTCCTTACAACATTTCATATATGCCAGAATCCAGTTTTTATTTCAGTGAAAGTGCGTGTGAAAAGTTGGGTTTTAAATGTTTCAGCCTTAAATGTTACTTGCTTATGCAGTTGGCTATAGCAAGAGTTAAAATGCAGTGACCATCTCAAGTGGCAGATTTTGGGTGCCTCTATTTCCTTTCTCGTGGGTTTGTATTTTATTATGCTGCATGGATTAGGTTATTGTTATAGTGCATGGCCAAGAAGGTATTTGCTTACCAACTAAATAATCACATAAGGGAAAAGGAGTGGAAGTAAAGCAAAATATATTTTATAATTGTACAAGTTGTGCCCTCAGACCCCTTTCTCAGTGTCTGTGTGGGTACACAATGAAAAAATTCATTGCAGCCAAACCGCATCGTTAAAGCAAAAAAGAACAAAACTATGACACAATAAATTTTGAAAAAAATAGAGATCCATAGCATGAGTCACATATATATTATTATATAACAGATCATGCTAGTGTTATTAAAAATAATTATACATAGATTTAAAAAAGGTACCCCAAATATCCTTATATTTATAGATTACATGTAAAGACCACCTGTGCAAAAACTGAAAGTTTCATTGAATTCTTTACCAATTGTGTTATTCCGGGTGGCCATTTATCCTTGTAATGTTACAATATTAGTCTTTTGGCTGCCAAAAGGGCAAAGAAAATCCATTAACACTCACTTTTCCTTAAATTCCAAGAGGATAAGTAGGTAATTCAATAGAGCATGTGTATCCTGGAGTAGTAAAAAAACATTCCACCACAGGTTTTATCCAAATTCTACTCCCCCCCCCCACACACACACACACTGCCCCAAAGGAAGCTGCTGTGGCATGCCCAACATACACAGAGAAAAGAAGCTTTAGTAGCATTGCACCACCAACAATTGGCCAACTTAATTAAGATATGCCGAAGTGGCACAGAGCCCCGGAAGCCAAGCCCAAGGAATCCGACCCATCCCCACCCCAAAATGGATTCCCTACCTGTGGGAGTGGGGGCAGAGGAGGCAGGAAAGCCACTGCAGGTAGAGGGGGGCTATCTCCTTCTCAGGGTTTTGCTGGTTTGTCAAATCCTGGCAAGATACTTTTCCTTGCAGCAACTGACTTGAAACTACTCCTCCTCCCACTCCAACAGCAGAGCAAATTTAGCATATACTGGAATATATACCACAGAAGAAATATAACATAAAAACATTGTGATATGGAAATAGCATGAGGGATGACGGGGTGATGGGATGAGCATCATGTGTCATGCCAGTGAGTCAGGCGTTACAGTGCCAGCAAAAATGCCAGGTGTAGATCCTGCTCCAAGTCAGACATTTTTGTTTTGGTTTTGGACTTTAATTCTATAAAAAGAAAATTTAAAAACTCATATCTTCTAAAAACAATAAAAATAGACCAGGGAAAACAGTATGGGTGCACATTATCTCTAAATGCATCATATGACTCCAGTCCTCCGTCAGCTTCACTGGCTTCCCATTGAAGTCCGGGCCCAATTTAAGGTGTTGGTGATGACCTATAAAGCCCTAAATGGCTTGGGTCCTGGTTACCTGAAGGAGCGCTTACATCCATATACGCCCGCCCGCCCCTTGAGATCTGCGGGAGAGGCCCTTCTCCGGGAACCCTCCATGAAAGAAATTAGGAGGGTAGGTACTCGGAGGAGGGCTTTCTCTGCAGTGGCACCCAATCTATGGAATGCGCTCCCCAGAGAGGTCCGCCTGGCGCCGTCGTTATTTGTTTTTTCGGCGCCAGGCAAAGACCTTTTTATTTAAGCATCATTTTAATTGTTAATATTATTTGCTTATTTTATCTGGCCAGGGCGGCTTATTTTATATTGTTATTTCTTGTATTTTAATTTTATGTTGTGAGCCGCCCCGAGGCTTTGGCGAATGGGGCGGCACAGAAATGTTTCAATAAATAAATAAATAAATAAATATCAGAATTGTGACATGACAAAGACATTCTATCTTTCATTAAACCTCTCCTTAAATTAGCTCTTATCTAAAATATTAATTTCATCATTATTACTACTTCCCAGATCCCAAAATCCAATCAGACAGGATATATTCTTCAATGTGAAGCTACTGAGATTTTTGCCATTGTCAAAAGATTATGTGGAAGAAAACAGATTTTCATGTTGTATTTAGATCAGAAAATACTAGAGCACTTTGTCAAATGGTGCTCTGAGGAGAGCTCAGGCAGACAGGAAGCCCCTTGCAGTTAGAAATCTTCCTCCAGCACAGAAGGCATACAACTAAAATCACATAACAAAGGCAAATTTCTTTGACATGTAATAATAAGCCCATAACATAATTAACGGTTAAATAAGGAATGCACAGTACAGAGGAAGCCATTTCTCAGACCTTTTGAGGTGTTTTCTCTCTCAAACAGAAAATAACATTTTCACTTGCTTTTCCTCCATTCCCTATCTCTTAATGCACATACACTTGTTAGTCACAGTTTTAAGGCCTGGAAGTGTTTTGTTTCCATTATAAATTACTAATTCCACACCCACATTTTCTGCACCATCTTTTTTTAAAATAACGAATATTCTAAGAGGATCTATTGGAAATCTGTTGTCAGCTCTATGTCAAGCACAACTAGATTTCACTAAGGTTTCATTTTAACTGAATGCCCTCCACAAACGTTCCTATAACTTGCTTCATGAGAACTGCTTCTCCAGCAGCCATCATGTCCTAAGCCATGCTTCTTAGGCTGCAGTCCTGACACTGCCTGGGAGACCATGGGATTTCCCAGAGTCCGACCACCGAGATCCCTGATAGCTGGGCATCCCTGTGGCAGGCAGTGCCGCATTGCCTCCCTAAAGTCTCTGCTGGACATTGGCAGGAGAGAAAAGAGAGGTTCTGGGGAGAGGAAGGAGAGGAGGTTGGGGCTGCTGGGTTGTGCTGATTCCAGCTGGTGCTGCGACTTCCATCCCTCTCTCAAAACTGGCTGTCTAGTTGCAGTGCAAGGCATGAGGCATGGCTGTAGCAATGATTGCTACTGCTGTGTCTCGCATTGGATGCAGAGCTCCTCACCTTGAGATCTTACATTTCCCCTACAGACTCCCTAAAGACGGCTGAAACCCCAATTCTTATAATTAAGTCCCAACACCAGGCAAACTGAAGGACCACCCGTGATGACACTTGATGAATTGCCCATGCAATAGAGCTGCACATTATAGCATCTCTTAAAAAAAGTAGTAGTTGTAGGTAGTGTGTTTGGTACAATACTAAATGTACAATACAATTTTGAATTGATTTATAGCACTATGTGTACAACTGGTTAGGTTTTTATTGTGCCATTGCCCTCCTTCACTGACAAAATTTTACAGTGGGTGAGCAGATATCATCATCTTCCACATGAAACCCTCTCATGTTCTCCCACCTTTTTTGTCTCTCAAAATTCCCATCACTTTTAAGAAGGAAATGTTGGAACAATCATGCAACATCTTTTGACGGGGAGCACTAGGTCCCCTTTGTCTGGAAGCAATGTGGGCTTCCCTAGAGGGCCTGAGAAGGTTCTCAGTCCCTAGCACCATTTGCAAGCTAAAGCAGCACTAGCACTGGTTGCTAAAACACTCTTACATCCCCGCACAGAGTGATACCGCCCCCGGTGATTTATTTTACAGAATGTAAAATAGTACATTGTGAACTTTTGCCAAATACTGCTGTAACCCTAAGCATCCGGGGGATGGTGGAGGACAGGGAGGCCTGGAGGAATGTTGTCCATGGGGTCGCGATGGGTCGGACACGACCCCGCGACTAACAACAACAACAAACAACCCTAAGCAAGTTTACTTAGGGATTGGACCTGGTGAACTCAGTGGCACTTACTTAAGCATGTAAAGAATAATTCTGTGTTTCAATAAGCAGAGTCTTGGCACCTTAAAGATTAGCAAATATATTTATTTCTGGGGGACGCACATGCATGAGTTTTTAGGTGGCTATTCTTGTCTAACTTCATGGTCTAATGTTCTTCCTTTACACCCAAGCAGAGCACTGTTATCTGAGGATGGCACTTCAGTTGTCTGATGAAGTGGACTTGAGCCCACAAATTTTGTGCAATAATATATTTGTTAGTCTTAGAGTTGTCACAAGACTCTGCAGGAAAAAAAGAAACAAAAAACCCAACTGCAACACAGTAGGTGTGCAGTCCTACCAGCTCCTTGGCAAATGCCTGTATTATTGTTGTTATTGTTATTCATCCTTGCCTGGAGGAGCACTGCCTAGCAACGGTGATTCATGCTCTGGCAACTTCCCGGTTGGATTACTGTAACATGCTCTACGTGGGCTGCCCTTGAAAACAGTCCGGATACTTCAACTGGTACAAAATAGAGCTGCCAGGATGCTGATGGGGACTGGCCATTATTCTCATATAACACCAGTCCTCTACCAGCTCCACTTGCTTCCAGTTGAAGTCCGGGCCCTAATCAGTGTGCTGGTTTTGACCTATAAACGGCTTGGGACCAGGATACTTGAAGGAACGTCTCCTTCCTTATATGCCCTCATGCCCCTTAAGATCTGCGGGAGAGGCCCTGCTCCAGGAACCCTCCCTGAAGGAGATAAAAAGAGCATCTATTCGGAGTAGGGCCTTCTCTGCGGTGGCACCCAGATTGTGGAAAGTGCTCCCCAGAGAGGTTTGCCTATATTCTTTTCGGCACCAGGTTAAAACCAGGGCAGCTGGGCCCTCATTGGATTTGGTATAACTCTATGGTCCTAGCCTCCTCCCCTCTCTGCTCCAGTAGCCCCTCTTTTCCCCATCCAAGGTGCATTTGTGAGCTCCAGGGAGGCAGCCAAAGTGGTTCTCTGTGTAGCAGCTACAAGAGGGCAGGGCTTGGCCTTCAGACTCTCAGCTCTGTGATTGTTGGATCTCAAAGCTGCAACTTGGAAGAATCCTGTGGCCTCCCAGATCATATTCAGAGGCCATAGGATTGCATCCTACTACACCTACTGTTTGGGATCTTTAAACAATGTTATTAATGTTAAAGTTAGTTCCATTTAGTGCTCAGGGGTATGTTTCCCTTAGTTCAATGTGACCTTCTTCCGAGTTGGCATAGACTTGCACTCTCAGTTTTGAATCACATTTTTGACAGAATTCTGGCCTTCTTGGGGATAAAACTGAGAAATAATGTCAATAAGTGCATAAAAACTAGGAAGATGTCAATGAGGAAAAAATACTTTCTGTAGCACTCAAAAGTATTGCAATGTTACATTTAAAGTTTTTAGATCATTATCACATATGGAGAGATACAGCATCAACAGTAAGTTTCATTATCACTGTGAATCTTTCATTGTGATTTAATATCTTTTCACAGTATTAAGCCATCAGTCATCACAATTTTAAGCTAACTTACACACAAGGAAATAGGCAGCACTGTAGTTTCTCTTAAGGCATAAATTAAGACACTTTTTCCACAGTTCTAAACCTTCTGTTTCCTGTTCTTTTCCGGTAAATGTTTAAAAAGTTGGCTGGGGGTTTATGGGAATTGCAGCTAGGGATGTGGAAATCAGTAAAACTTATGCTCATCAAGTTCTACTTTGAAGCTTGTTTGAACTCATGTTCATATGAGAGTGTGAGCTTTCTTTCTTCCATGTAGAAGTTGCAAAGTGCTTGAGAGTGTATTCAATATACATAAACTTGTTTCATCATTTAAAGTGTGCTTGAGTGCACTGTTTACAAAACATGCATTTTTCGGGGGTATTTCTCTAATATATGCATTTTCCAAGCACAGCCTCCCAGCTGCATTGCAAACCTGGGCATTTACAAACTTTCAACACAGATTATGCTTGCACATGAATCCAGGTTCAGGAGGTGTAAGCAGGGTAAGTTCCGGTCACAGATGACCTGAACTGAATTTCTCGTACATCTCTAGTTGAAGTCCAACACATCTGGGGGGAGCCAAGCTGGGTCTCAAACATCTTCTCAGGAGGCACTACTAAGCATCTTTCTGAACCAGGTTCCTCTAATCTGTGTCACATGTGAAGTTGTATGGGCCAGAACAAGGAAGATAAATTGAATACAAACGGTGCTCAATATTGGTTTAATATCTGCTTTAGAAACCAATTGAAAAAAGTCAGTCGATGTGTGTGAAAACCTTTTTGAGTTCCCATGCTATGAAAAGCTTCCTTGGCTGGTTCTGCATATAGAACTATGTTAGAAGGCAAATAAGCAGGCCAGGCTGTTCTGCCAAGCAGGAACTCAGGTGGAATCTTAGTACATCCAAAGAATGTTGTGCGTGTTTGTGTGTGCACACTTGTGCGCCATCCTGTACATGAACATCACTGGAGCTGATCCTCTGCAGAATAGGTACCTCCTCCCCCACATGCAAATTCATATGCTGTTGGCATATGCGTGATGTATATGTGAGCTGCATCACTTGTCACTAATAATTTCAGAGACTGTATCCAGAGGGCTGCTGGGAATACAATAGAAGGAGCTGTAGGCCTGTGTCTGAATGAAAAATGTCAAGAGTCAATGCACCCAAAGAGAATCCCCTGGGGATGTACAATCAAAAGAACATTTACTGTTTATTCAGACATATGGGAAATACATGCAACATGTAGGCAGACCCCGAAGGGACTGCAAAGATGGAGACTGTACAGGAAGCTTTTGTAACTGCTGTATATTACAAACACTTTGGAGGAGAGCCAGGGGATCAGGTGCAGGATCATGTAGGCAGTATGTTAGAGGCACATTAGAATAAAACAAGAGGGATTGAATGGGCTTACACAGTACCAGAAGAACCTTCAGGGCAGGAAAACCATTAGCAGATCTATCAGCGTACCTCCAAAGGACAGGCAAGTATTAGCATCTTTAAGGTGTAAGTGGGAAGCAAGATGAGTAGCATAGGTTCCTGATCAGATCAGGAATCCCACCTTAAGTCTAAAACTGTTCCTACAGTGTCAGGCTTTTAGCAGCCATGCTCTTGCAAAGCTTCTTCTCATTTTGTCCTGAAAAAACTAACTGTGTACTTCACCTTCCTTGAGTCCCATGACGGAAGAAGGAAAGAAATGTAATCAACACATACTTGATTCTTCTCCCATTCTGAGTCATTTTGCTCCACTGCGGTGGTTGCTGTTTCAGATTTCAGTGTGGAGGGAAAGCTTCAGCAAGGTTCAAAGTCATGGGGGACTGGGTGCATTTCTATGTATCTGTCTCCATTCTGCCTCCTTTCTTTTAGACTCCATAACCCAAGATATATCTTTAGATCTTCTTGTTCAGGCGCAAAGTCATGCCTGAGTCTTCGCAATGCCATGGACCACAACATGCCAGGCTCGCCTGTCCCCCACTGCCTCCCAGAGTTCAACCAAACCCAACCCCACACCCACCACACCAGTGACTCCATCCAGCCACCTCGTCCTCTGCCATCCCCTTCTCCTTTTGCCTTCAATCATTCCCAGCATCAGGGTCTTCCCCAGGGAGTCCTTCCTTCTCATTAGCTGGCCAAAGTATTTGAGTTTCATCTTCAGGATCTGACCTTCTAAAGAGCAGTCAGGGTTGATCTCCTCTAGGACTGACCAGTTTGATCACCTAGCTGTCCAAGGGACTTGCAGGAGTCTCCTCCAGCATCACAATTCAAAGGCCTCAATCCTTTTGCGCTCAGCCTTCCTTATGGTCCAATTCTCACAGCCATACATTACAACTGGGAAAACCGTAGCTTTGACTATACAAACTTTTGTCAGCAACTTTTGTCTTTGCTTTTTTAGCATGCTGTCTAGATTTGCCATGGTTTCCCCCACAAGGAGCAAGCATCTTTTCATCCAGCAAATGTTGCCAATTTGATCTCTAGTTCCTCTGCCTCTTCGAAACCCTGCCTATACTTCTGGGAGTTCTCAGTCCACATACAGCTAGGCCTAGCTTGTAGGATCTTGAGCATAACTTTGCTAGTGTGTGAAATGAGCGCAATTGTACAGTGGTTTGAACATTCTTTGGCATTATCCTTCTTTGTGATTGTAACATAAACTGACCTTTTCCAATTCTGTGGCCACGGCTGAGTTTTCCAAATTTGCTGGCATATTGAGCGTAGCATTTTAACTGCATCATCTTTTCGGATTTTGAATAGCTCAGCTGGAATACAGTAACCTCCACTAGCTTTGTTGTTGCTAAGGCTTCCTAAGGCCCATTTGACTTCACACTCCAGAATGTCTGGCTTGAGATCAGCAACCACCCCATCATGGTTATCAGGGACATTAAGATCTTTCTTGTATAGTTCTTCTGTGTAATCTTGGCATCTTGGCACCTCTTCTTAATCTGTTCTGCCTCTGTTAGGCAGATCTGAGCCACAGTCAGCTCCTGGTCTTGTTTTTACTGACTGCATAGAGCTTCTCCATCTTTGGCTACAGAGCACATAATCAATCTGATTTCTGTGTTGACCATCTGGTGATGGCCATGTGTGCAGTTGCTTCTTGGGTTGCTGGAAAGAGTGTTTGCTATGACCAGCATGTTCTCTTGACAAAACTGTTAGCCTTTGCCCTGCTTCATTTTGTACTCCAAGGCCAAACTTGTCTGTTATTCTGGTAATCTTTTGACTTCCTACTTTAGCATTCCAAACTCTCAAGGTAAGGACATCATTTCTTGGTGTTAGTTTAGAAGGTGTTGTAGGTTTTTATAGAACCAGTCAACTTCAGCCTCTTCGGCATCAGTGGTTGGGGCATAGGCTTGAACTACTGTGATGTTCATTGGTTTGCCTTGGATTTTAACTGAGATCATTCTGTCATTTTGGAGAGTGTATCCTGGTACTGCTTTTTCCACTCTAATATTGACTATGATGACTACTCCATTTCTTCTAAGGGATTCTTGTCCACAGCAGTACCATTGTATATGGTATATGACCATTTTAGTTCACTGATTCTCAGGATGTCGATGTTCAATCTTGTCATCTCATGTTTGACCATGTCCAGCTTACCTTCATTCATAGATGTTACATTCCAGATTCCTATGCAATATTGTTGTTTACAGCATTGGACTTTCCTTTCATCACCAGATGCATCAGCAATTGAGTGTCCTTTCGGCTTTGACCCAGTCACTTCACTCTTTCTGGCACTACTAGTGCAAGCCCTCTGCTCTTCCCCAGTAGCACATTGGACACCTTGCGACCTGAGGGGCTCATCTTCCGGCGTCATATCTCTTTGCCTTTTGGTACTGTCCATGGGGTTTTCATGGCCAGGGTACTGGAGTGGGTTGCCATTTCCTTCTCCAGTGGATCACCTTTTGTCAGAACTCTCTGCTATGACCTGACCGTCTTGGGTGGCCCTGCATGGCATAGCTCAGATCTTCATTGGCTAGGCAAGCCCCTCTGCCACGGCAAGGCAGTGATCCATGAAGGGGATGTTTTCAGATAGGTCTGCTTTATTCCTATCTTGTATAAAAAGGCTCGATCAGAGAGTCTAGTTGCTTTGTTGGAACAGATGGGCTTACAGAACTGGCTTTGTGCTTCCTCTCTTGCTCTTTCTTTCTGGTTTACATAAGTCAAAGTTCCTCCTCACCAACCACCTAGAGGCTGGTTGTCCCAATAGTGAATTAGCAGAACTGAAAAGTATTTCATTTATGGCAACCAACAACCATTTTTATTTTCCTGTACTGTGATAAGCATAGAGAGTGAGACACTGGAATGCAACTTTTTTCTCTCTGTCTTGAAGTCAACATAGACCATGTCAAATTCATATTGAGCTAACAGGAATTTGACCATGGAGGAAGGAAGAGTGTCTAAGAAAGGTAAGCGGGTTGTGTGTGCTTAGATGGATCCACCAAGTGAGCTGGTAAGGGAAGAAGAAGGAAGGAAGAAGAGGGACCACTACTCTAGTAGCGAGGAGGAATCACAGGGAAGAGAAAATGGATGGATGTGATTCAGCAGTGTGACTTGCAAGGTATGCAGTATGTTCATTTTGCCGCCCAAAAATATCCTGGCAAACATTTATTTATTTATTTCCCGATTTATATCCTGCCTTTTTCCTACAAAGGGCTCAAGGCAGCTTACATCTCCTCCTCCATCTTATCCCCACGACAACAACCCTGTGAGGTAGGTTGGGCTGAGAGTCTGTGACTGGCTCAGAGTCACCCAGTTGGCTCCATGGCTGAGCGGGGACTAGAACCCGGGTCGTCTGAGTCCCAGTCCCATGCTCTTCAGCACCACACCACCCTGGCACCACATTTGCAACAAAGGAAAGCTGCTTGTGTTGCCATAAGGAGGCCTTCCCGGCACGTGGGTGGCCACGTGTCAAGCCACAAGGGAAGATGAAGAATTACTGGGTAGAACACAGGAGGGACTGCACGGTCAGTTGAGGGGGGTACAGGCAGAAAGAGGAGCAGGATGAAGGCAAGGAGCAGCGACCAGCATGGATGACACTGATGCTCCAGAGGCAGAGATTCAAAAAGCACTCCGTGCCGCTGTCAAAGAAACCACTCTGAAGCCCTTGTGGAAGAAAGCGGCCCTGCGCTTTTGGGGGCAGATCACACTGGATTGGAAGACAGATGGTGGAGCACAGCCGAACCGAGAGGATGCCCCTGTGCTCGCAGCACGGTTGGGGATGGTGACTCCCTACTATGAGGAAGAGAAGTGGGTGTGTGCCGTCTACTGACTATGAAGACAGTGTTGCTGGGGAATGTGGGAGGAGAGACTGGTCATTAAGGAAATGTATAGACAGATAGCCAGGAATCTCAAAGGTAGTGTCAGAAGAGCTCAGATTGGAAAGAACCGAGGTTGCCGAGGGATTCCAAGACTAGCACCAGAGACTTGTTCAAATACGTTCAAAATAAAAGGAAAGACCAACTATAATGGCAGACTAGCGAAGATGGAAAAATGCTGGAAGGTGACAGAGATGGGAGTGGGGGGTGGGGGGAGAGAAAGAAGGAACTATTTCGACTCCTATTTTGACTCCATCTTCTCCCTGCTAGATAGGATCTGTGTCCTATCTAGCATATTATGTGACAAACAGGCTGAAAGAATAAGAATGCCGCTTGTGAATGACACAGAAAAGCTCAGGAGTATCTAAGCACCTTAAGTGAATTCAAGTCTCAGATGAATTGCATCCTAATTATTAAAAGATTATCAGGATCACTAAGAGAGCTGAAGCATCTGAATCATGGAAGAGGTCAATGGGAAGTGATAGTTTCACTCTGCTCTGCATTGGTCAGACCTGACCACAAATCATGTGTTCAGTTCTGGGCACCATACTTTAAGAAAGATCAAACAATTTTTAGAGGAGGACAGCAGAGATGATCAAGAGAGTAGAAATGACTAAGTTTGCATGACACAACAATCCATTATAGATGATAAGCCATGGTGACCTGCTGTGTCATGCAAACCCAGATTGTTTCGCACAGGGTGCCTTGCTCAGAGGCAACAAGTCCCCCAGACAACCCACGGCTTATTGTAGGTTTTGCTTCAGCTGCAATGGGTTGGTGTGTCATCCAAACCCAAGAGACTATCCCTTGGAAAGTGAAAGGAAATGGTGAATGGCAAGCCCTTTTCAGCTTGCCCTGGAGTCTTCCCACTTTTCTCTTTTCTCATGATCTCCAACTAGTGACAGCCCCTTCAAAGTGCCCAAGTAGCATGCTGGTGGGACTGTCTGTGGTTCATAATCCCATTTTTAAATTGTACCCCAAATAGGCAATAGCTGTCAAAAGCCAAGCTGTCAGGAGAAACCCAAGTCATGAGTGAACTCTGTTCATATAAATGGGGGTGGCTATCAGAACACTTCCTTCTCAGCAAGGTCTTCTGTCAAGGCTGTTGTAATAGTAGTTTAGGATCTGACTGTTCTCAGTTCCTGGGGGTTGGCCACCAGAATGCCTCCTTCATAGCAAGATCCTCTAAGATGTTTTGGGGGGCAGGCTGTTGCTGTTTGGAGCTGACTTTTTTCCATTTCCTCCCACTTTTCCACCTGGGAAGATGGGAAAATGCAAATTACTCCTTTTTTCAGAAGTATAAACGTTTGACAGCTGGTTGTCAAAACTCTGACTCCTTTTGATAGGGCTTTTTGACAGGGCTTCCCATGGTGCTTTCATAGCAACATATGCAGGCATGAAAAAGCTGCAGTGAACACAAAGATGCTCACAACTGCCGTAAGGAGGGCAGACATGACTGGTCCGGCTGCAGGGTTCCCTAACCGTCGGAGGACTGAAGGAAGGGGGGACAACCCACAATGAGCCTGATCATTTGTTTTGTCATGAACAGCCAGGTCTATGTAGCTTATTTGCATGGTGGGTTGTCAGCCATGATGTGTGAACTCATCCAGTGAGTCTTGTAAGGAAAGATTGCAGAAACTGCCTTAGTCTTGCGAAAAGAACAGAGAGAGTGTGATAGCACTTTCCAGTACCTCACACTTGTGTTGTCACACGGAAGAGGGACAGAATCTGTTATCTATCATCCAAAAACCGTGGGCTTAAGTTAGAAGGAGGTAGATTTTGGCTGATCGTCGGAAAAAACTGCCATCTGACGATGGAACCAATTGCCTGCTGAGATGATGGGCTCAGTTTTCTGTTGGGAATGCTTTTAACTGATATTACTGTCTTCTGCAGACACATAATTACATGGGAGTGCACATACTTACATATACAGGCATACAAATGCATATGTTTACTATTTCTGAAAGAAATTATGTATGGTGGATTGACCATCAATAATAAATTAAATAAAATGTACCATACATTAAGAGAATAATTATTATATCTCAACAAACCTTAATAAAAAATAAATATAGGGGATCATAATTCATGTTGTGGCATAGCCAACTGATTGTGAGCTTTTTCTTAAAAAGCACCAAATTTATTATTACCTTTCATCTACAGCCTCCCTCTTCTCTTCTTGCAAGGAACCCAGGCTGGCTCACATGATCCTCATCTCCCTCCCCATTCTATTTGCACAAGAACCCTGTGAAGTGGGTGAAGCTGATAATCAAAGACTTGCCCAAACGAACCCAGTGAGCTCCATGGTGAATGGGGACTAGAAGCCAGATCTTCCAAGTCCCAGTCCAGCACTACGTCACATTGATATCCTATTTATATTATATTTATATCATTTGTGGACTAACACATCATCATAATTTTCAGTATCGGGGCATGTGATGTTGCATGCAAGTATGCATGTGCAACCAATTGAGAACAGCATAATACAATGGTGCACTTTGTTCAGAAAAGCACCGTTTGTGAACTAATGCACAGGGGCATGTGGTGTCGTATATATTTGCCTATGCAGATAACAGAAATGATGTTTCTCTCTGAGCCTGGTTTAACACAGAATGGCTGGGCTCGCACATAAGAGCCAGTGTGGCATAGTGGTTAAGAGCATGGGACTGGGACGCAGAGGATCTGGGTTCTAGTCCCCGCTGAGCCATGGAGCCAACTGGGTGACTTTGGGCCAGTCACAGACTCTCAGCCCAACCTACCTCACAGGGTTGTCGTTGTGGGGATAAGATGGAGGAGGAGAATGATGTAAGCTGCCTTGAGCCCTTTGTAGGAAAAAGGCAGGATATAAATCTCAATATAAATAAATAATAATGACAAGCCATGGTGGTTTCCCCGCAGTATGGTTTGTTGCATTGTCTGAACACGGTTGTGGACTTAGCGCATGGTAGATTTGATTTCCATGGAACCACAGCACGCTGCATGGTTTCTGCACCTCACTAGGGCTGAGACAAATCCTTTTGGAATCCATCCCTGCAACACCTGCAGACTTTCTCTTGGCTTGGCCTGGTCCTGTAAAGTGAGGCAAGCCAAGCGGAAGCCCACAAACACTCATGGCCCTCCGGTTGCACAGCCGGCAACCTTCCTCATCAGGATGTGGCTTCCACCTCTCAGCAGAGAGTGCTCCAAATCAAATGGACTGTCAGTAGACAGACGCTTCACATTTGGTTAGAGCTATACTTTAGCACCTCAGTGTATTTTTACACGGATATTAGAAAACTATTTTTCATACGAGGGCCAAATTAGGCATGGCACACAAGACATGAGAGATCCATGAGAAGATCTGAGTTTACAACTTGGTGGGGCTCTGATGTCAATCAGAATCGTGCTGGTGAAGGAGATCTCTGCCTTATAGACACCGCTGGGATGGAAATGCGGGGGATAACATAAAGTTGCACTGTTGATGGAAGTATGGGAGTGCGTTGAAGGTGTAGCAAAGGGGTGGGCAACCTGTGGCCTTCCAGATGTCTTGTCCTACAACTCGCATCAACCCTAGCCAGTGTAGCCAGTGTTGAGAGATGATGAGAGTTGAAGGCCAAAATATCTGGAAGGCCACTAGATGCCTTTACTGAGAAGAGAGAATACAGCATTCGTGTGTTCTGCCCGCAGCTCATCCGCAGCTGTCCCATTTCAGATGTTATGTGATGTGCATTTGTTATGGCAGTGATATTCCACTGGTGAGGCTGGGCGTCTATCAAACTCCTTCAACTGGTGCACCTCCACTATAAGACTGTATCCTAAACCATTATTTAAAGTACCATTTACCCTGCTTGGGGTGGGGTTGGGGAATATTGGCACAATCCAGATACCCCCATTTTAAGCTGCCCAGAGAGCCCTTTGGGCTATGGCATACAAATGTAATAAATGAATAAATAAATAAACGGATTTCCATCCCAGCAAGGCAAATAGCTTAGGGAATTTTGATTTTTTCTACACGAGGCATTTCTTGTGTGTTCATTCTTTATTCATGGTTATTTGCAAGTTCTTTAGATGACAGGGTGACACTTCAGCTTTGCTTCTGTCTTTTAAGAGCACTTCCCCAGGATTTTTAGAGCGAGGGAAAGAGCATATTATTTTGGAAAGTGAAAGAAAAGGTATTTTCCTATTTGTACATTTGAATTCTTTCTGCTGTGGCACAATGCCACCCAGAAGATACGTGGCAGAAAAGGAAAAGCTTTTTGTGAAGACCTGGGAACTCTGTCTTATATTCTGTGTCAAAACTAAAAGTAGGCTCAGTGGATAAGCGGCCTTGTGAAGAAAAGCTCTTACAGTGGGAAAAAGAGCATGGGGCAGTGTTATCCTGCCCCCACCCACTGTTTTCTGATTTTAAAAGCCCAGAGACCACTGTGGCTGCTTTTAGCAAAAATTAAAACGTCAGGAAATTTGATCACTGAGCTTCCAAGTGTCGCCTGTTTTGGCCCAACAATGACCAGGCTTCAGGTTTCAGAATAATGCAGTTGAAATAGCAACTATTTTGTTTTCATCTTGTCCTGAAGGGATGTGTGGGCAAAGGGGAATCCGCAGAAAGACCTAGGTTTTATAAGAAGAGCCTCTTTTATCATCTCTCAGCAGGCTTCTGAACAAAACCTTAGCCACAAACAAGAGCAAGAGCAGAGCAAGAAAACCACAAGGGTTAGAGGAGGGCCGAGAGAAACAGAGGAAGGGGTGTGCAGAAACACACACGACAAAAGACCTAGTTTATATAACCTGCAAAACACAAAGAAGCAGTTACGAATCCTTCACTGTATATCTTACTCAAGCTACAAAGGAAGTAGCATACTTGTGTGGCTTTATAGGTCAGGCTTTGACTTCATTTTAGGAGGAACCTGTGCAGCAGAGATGTTGACTCCTCAGTTGTTGGTTAAGGCAGGCCTGTAGACTTTGCTTTTCTCAACTCAAGTCACCGTTGTGGAAATGGGCAGGGAAGGCAGCATTACCGAGCATGTCTTCTTTGTAGAACACCCAGAGAAGTGTTATTGTTGTGTGCTATATACTTATTAAAAATAAATACAAATATTTACTGAGGCTCAGAAACCACAGAATGTTACAGGGGGTCAGACAACAACATCTTCCATTTATAAGTCTCCCATCCTTTCCTACAGCTCCTTCTGTCTTTTTTCCCTTCCACAAAACAAAACAAAATGCACAGACAGACACACAACCACAATTAAAGGGGAGAGGCAGTACAGCAGCACAGTGGCTTTTAACTGAGAGCACAGGGGCCCTTCCACATGGAAGCCCCCTTCGATGGCAATCCTGTTTCAGGCAGAGGGCCTCTGCCCCAAAGACAGTGGTCCTTGCTTTGGGTGCCTTTGCTGGCACTTAGGTCACTTCTCATACTCAACTCGGACTTGACTTGGGAACAATGAGCAAGTGACTCCACTTGACGTGAGATTTCTATTGTTTTTATGACCAAGCCACTTTTTGGTGCAAGGGAGGGTCAAAGGGGTGGGGGCAGGGAGAGGTGGGTTGTGGTACAGGTAGTCTCCGGTTTACATACTTACAAACACGTGGACTGCCATAAACCCTATATGAATATCTCTACCAAAAAGCCATGGATATCTCTAGGAAACTACACGAAGTGTTTGGCAATATGCCGCTGATGGCCACAAAGTTCCCTAGGTAGGCACAGCTGAGTCTGGCCAAACACATCCCAGCTCACCCACCTGTCACAATAATGCATGCCAAGCCAGCACTCCCATCCACAACTAAATCATGAAGGAGTGGACTTCTCAGCCACTGTAGTGAGGCTGGTGCTCCTTCCCTAACGAAAGCAATGACTCCAGCAGGTGCTACAAACGTCTTTATTCTAAGCAGCTATACATGTAACATCGAAACAGGATAGAAAGTTGATCCCTCGTTCTAACTAACTTCAACCCACACTTTGCTTATGAACCGTTCGAGGCCGCTCCCCCACCCCCCATGGGGGTGGGGACGCTGTGAACTCTCTCTTGCCATCTTTCAGTCAATCGGGATTCCAGCTGTCCCAGTCTGTGCATGTGGCTGCGCGAAGGAGCATCCTCAAAATCCCTCTTATCCCTTATCAGTTTGGTTCTCACACCTCATATCAGAAGACTGAGAGTCTGTTCTCACGTTTACTCCCAAATCGCCCTGTTCCCCTCACCTCTGTTTTGTCTACTTTCAGCACCTCATTATCTGCCCCATTCTTACCACCTGTGAAAGTGGGGAGTAAAGTTTGTTCTGAAACCAGAAACAGCTCTTCATTGATGCTCTGGGTCTCATGAGAAGTTTCCTCCCCTTGTGCACGTGAGAAGACTCTTCTAAGCACGCACCCATGACAGCCACCTGGAACGAAGGCGGTCTGGCCAGGGCTCTCTTCCATGGCTGGGATCACAGCCACTCCCTCATCTCAAAGGGGAACAAAGAACATCACGACTGTGCCAGTGGATGGGATTGGTTTGGTTTTGCGATCCCCCATTATGCCATACCTTCCCCAGAAAAAAAACATCTGGGAAATAATTGAAAATGATGAAAGAAATGCAGGAGGCAGAGCTGAACAGCACTGGAAAGTCCTGTAAATGTTCCCAACAGATGATGCCAAGTGCATGGTAGAAGCTTTGTCTAGAGAAGTTGTATGTGGTGGAGGAAGAGGGGGAGGACAAAATAGCTGCACAATACCTTCTGATGCTTGGTGCCAGCAGGGCCGTCTTAACAGCATTATGGGCCCCGGGAAAAGCAGTGTACTGGGGCCCCTACGACAACTACTGTTAATTTTGGAAGTTTTCCAGTTTTCCAAGGGTTAACATACACAGATTAGTATGGGGCCCACACGCAAGTGCTCATCAGGCCCATGCGTTAAGACGGCCCTGGGTGCCAGAAGACCTTTGTCTGCAGGCACCCTCAGTCTCCAACAAGAAATATGGTAGAACTTGTTCTTTCCCCAAGGAGGAAGTGCCAGAAAATTAAAGGTAAACCCCTCTTTCTATTAAGGATTCAAGCACTATTCTGCTGAGCCTTTGATCTGCACTTCAGCTAGCTACCCTGCCCTAATATCTTCTGTGAAATATTACTTGTCTTTCTAACCCCATGGAAGTACCTGGTCAAGGACTATTGGGTCCTCACTATTGAGGACCTGGGATATCTCAGCAAGTTTCATATCTTTCCTATTAGCAGTCTTTCCAAAGCACGTATCTTCCTATTCAGTTCAAGTGCATGAGCTCAAGTCCCTTCCCACAGAACCTGTCCTAGCATCTCAGCCTCAGCAAGCTTTCTACATGAGATGTTGCTTTCTGAGAGCCAGTGTGGGGCAGTGGTTAAGGGCATGGGGCAGGAGCTCAGGCAATCTGGGTTCTAGTCCCCACTCAGCCATGGAGCCAGCTGGGTAACTTTGGGCCAGTCACAGACTCTCAGCCCCACCTATCTCACAGGGTTGTTGTTGTGGGGATAAGACTTGAGAGCAGCAGCAGCAGCAGCAGGAGAATTATGTAAACTGCTTTGAAGTCTTTGTAAGAAAAAGACAGGGTATAATTCTGATAATTAAATAAATAAATCCAGAAAAAGGACAATAGATTAAGACTTAGATTAAATCTTCAGGATGTGAAGGTGTTTACCCAGCCTAAGATGTTTCATTTCATTTGGCATGCTGATATCTTATCAATCATCAGCAATTTAGGTGGTTTCACCTCAACTGACTTCAAGAATGTTTCATGTCATGGGGTTTGATGATCTCTTACCAATAATCAGGAATTCAGACAGTTTCACCTCAACTAACTTCAAGGATGCATATTTTCCTATGACTGTCCACCGATGACAACATTGCTTCCCACACTTTCCTGTCATGGTCACTTGCTGCCAGTACCAAGATCTCATGTCTTCTTCAATCTCTCCCTAACACACAGGGCATTTATTTATTTATATCTCCCCTTTCCCCTATTATGGGACTCAAGGTGGCTACATGCAGTTCCCAGGCGGTCTCCCTTCCAGGCTCAGGCCAGCCTTAGACCTACTTAGCTTCAACATGGTGGATGCCTTATGTTCCTTCAGACCATACTCTGGGCCATTTCTATTACAAAGTGCAGGGCGGCACCACCTGTCTATGTGGCACAGAGTACAAGGTGCAGGAGCTCCCAGGTTGAATCTCTGACACCTCCAGTTACAAAAAACCAGGTGACATATGATGGGGTGGGATGGGGGATGCAAAAGACTTCATCTGGAGATAATGGAGAACTCTTGCCAGCTGGAGAACTGAAGGGGGTGGCAACTATTTTGGACTCATGGGCACATTTGCCAACCTGAGAAATTATCTTGGACACCACTACAAAATAGCTGCCATAGGAGGTGGGACAAAGGACAAGTCACCTACTCAAAAGTCTGTATACAGGGCAGAGGTGAGATCTGAACCTAAACATTCAAACCTACTCCTTTCAACACACAATTTTTTGAGGCCAATAGAATTTTATTTCATAAAAGCAGAATCCTTTTGTTTCCCCCATCTCTCCAGTCTACCAGTTAAATGATTCCCTGCATCTCTCACCACACCAAATACACATACATGCACATAATCTCTCTCTCTCTCTCTCTTTCACTTACACTCACACACCACACAACTCCATCCATTTAACTTTGGTTTAACTTTTGTTAACCACCCAGAGGGCCTTGGCTATTGGGTGGTATAAAAATGAAATAAATAAATTCATTCATTCATTCATGTGAACAATCCCCTCCCTACCCATCATTCATGTAGAAACACATTCACACACATTTTCCTACTCACTGAATTTTCCTTCTCACTGCACACACTCCCTTTCACACAGGGCAGGTTTGTAATCCATCCTGTGAATAAATTATGCAGGATGAGCTCTTCCTAGAACAGCCACTGGGTTGCCCAACAGATGTACATGCATATGTCAAAAAAACTATCAAAAAGTTAAAAAATAAAACCCCCTGATTAGCCCTGTGAAAAACCCCCAGTTTAAAGGGGCATCTTAGCTTTAACAGCTAAGCACATGCAGTTTTAGAATCATAGAATCATAGCATAGAAGAGTTCGAAGAGGCCATAAAGGTCATCGGGTCCAACCCTCTGTTGTTGCAGGACACCACATTACACCATCCCACTCAGATGGCTTCCAGTTTCCCCATGAATGCCTCTAGTGTGGGAGAGCCCACTGTCTCTCTAGGCAGCTAGTTCCACTGTTGTATTGCTCTGACAGTGAAGAAGTTTTTCCTAATGTCCAGCCTGAATCTGGGTTGCCACAGCTTGACCTGATTATTCCATGCCCTGCACTCTGGCATCATCAAGAAGAGATCTTTATCTTCCTCTTTGTGACTGCCCTTGAGGTACTTATAGAGATACCATGTCCCCCCTCAGTCTTCTCTTCTCAAGGCTGAACATGCCCAGTTCCCTGAGTCTCTCCTCATAGGGCAGTGTTTCCAAACCCTGGATCATTTTGTCACCCTCCATTGGACCCTTTCTAATTTACCTGGATCCTTCTTAAATCTTGGTACTCAGAGATCTGGACACAGTATTCCAGGTGAGGTCTGACTAGTGAGGAGTAATGGGGAACTACTCCTACTCGTGATTTGGAAGTAATACTTCTGTTAATGCATCCCAGAATAGCATTTGCCCTATTGATGGCTGCATCGCATTGTTGGGTCATGTTTAGCCTATTGTCCACAATTACTCCAAGATCTTTTCTTGTTCAGTTCTGTTGAGCCACGTATTCCCCATCTTGTATTTATGTCTTTAGTTTCATTTTCCTAGGTGGAGGACTTGGCACTTGTCCTTACTGAATCTCATTCTGTTGCTTTCAGACCAGCATTCACGTTTATCAAGATCACCCTGGATCTTCATTCTGTCTTCTAGGGTGTTTGCTATTCCACCCAGTTTTGTATCTTCTGAAGATCTGATTATCTTTCCTTGTACTTCCTCATGTAAATTATTAAAAAAGATGTTGAAGAGCACTGGGCCCAGATCTGAACCCTGTGGCACCCCACTTGTTACCTCCATCTAATTTGAGAAAGTGCCATTGATGAGCACTCTTTGTGACCGATTTAGCAGCCAATTTTGGATCCACCTAATAGTTTTTCCATCTAGTCCAGTTTTTGCTAATTTGCTTATCAGAATGTTGTGTGGCACTATGTCGAAAGCTTTGCTAAAGTCTAGGTAGATTATGTCCACAGTGTTCCTTTTGTCCATTTGGGAGGTTACCCAGTGAAAAATTGAGATTAAATTAGTCTGACAGGACTTATTTTTGATAAATCCATGCTGGCTTCTATTAATCACTGCATTTTCTTCAAGATGCTTGCAGATTAATTTTTAAATTATTTGCTCCAGAATTTTTCCAGGGATTGATGGCAGACTAATTGGTCTATAGTTCCCAGATTTTTCCCCCTTTTTAAAGATGGGGACAGCATTAGCCCTTCACCAGTCATCTGGCACTTCTCCTGTTTTCCAAGATTTATCAAAGATAATAGCCAGTGGTTCTGAGAGTTCTTCCACTAGCTCTTTTATGACTCTGGGATGGAGTTCATCAGGCTCTGGAGATCTGAAAGTGTTTATTCCACCTATTGACCATTTTGTCAGTCTTGGGCTGCCATCTCTTACTTCCAGCTTGAACTTCCTCTTGATTGCAGATTTCCTTGTGGGAGAAGACTGAGGCCAAGTAGGAATTGAGAGCCTCTGCCTTTTTTTGTCATCTGTTATCACTCTGCCATCCACTTTAGATCTGAAGAAGGCTTTCTTGTTGTGCTTAGCATCCCTTGCTATTCTTAGTTCATTTTCTGCTTTAGCCTTCCTGATGCAATTCCTGCAATTCCTTGCTATTTGTTTATATTCTTGATAAAGGGTGGAAAAGATGCAGAAGACTAACAGCCAGATCCAGTAAACAAAAACCAAAAAATAGGATCTTGCTGTGAAGAGCACGACCTAGCGGTCATCCCCTTTTACAAGCAAAGATCATGCACAGCTTTGTTTTCTCTTGAAAACTTGCCTTTTGACAGCTGTCAAAGAAACGTCAAGTGAAAAATAAGACTCCTTATCACCTTTCAATGTCCATGTTGGGTGTCTGCTGCACTTGGACACAGCCACTCGCCAAGGCATGGCCAAAGTAAGGCTGCCCTTTTTGGATCTTTGAAAGTGTGAAGTACATATTTGTGCAAGGCTGACGACATTCATTTAAAGTGAAACTACTTGCGTACATTGGGGCACTTCTTAAAAAGTGATGAACCAGCAACAGCCCTTCCAACATGCCCCTTGAGCAAAAGAACACCCCTGAGAGCACCAGCACCAAATACTTACCTTCCTTTGCTGAAGTGAGTGATGAATGGACCACATTTGAGAGAAAAGCTTGTATCATCAGTGCCTTTGAATTTGCTGCAGTCTACAGTATGATCATCTCCATTTGCTCCACTTCTTCAGGGACAGGCTATGAATCCCAACCAATTGGAAGTGAATACAGACTACCATCTTACTACATGCATCAGCTCGCCGTCCTTTAAATGCTAGCTAAAGTGTAGCAACCCATTTCAAGATGTTTCTGGCTTGTTCTGGCTTTGGCTGGGCTGTTGTGGCAGCATCCTGGGTTACTGACTTCTGTCGTTATGCAGCAAAAGCCTCTGAACCCCACTTTGGTTGCAGTGCCTTGGCACTCTTTACTAGTTTTCTGTCTACACGGCAGCACTGTGGAGGGATCTGCCAAGGTCGGGTGACGCCGAGGCACCAAACCAGCAGCAGCAGGCAGTCAATTCTTCTCAGGGCACCAAGCAGCCCGAGAGCGTCGGAGCAACTGGCTGAGCAACTGATGCTCCCTGGAGCAGCACAGCTAGCTAGCTAGCTAGTTTTAGGGCCTGGGTTTCATGAGGGGAGGGCTTCAGCTCATGGGTGAAGCACACACTTAACCTCTCTGTCGCCTCTCCCTGCCATTCCATGCTTTGCAAGTGCTCCTATATTCCTGCATATTAGAGAATAACAACCACCACAAAAATCAAAACTAAGCAAAATACAAAACACCTCGGAACTCAGGCAGTTTTGCATTTTAAAACTGACTTAAATCATAGCAGCAGCACGTCTGTCTATAGAAATAAAATCAAATATGCTTTGTGGCCCTAACAAAAAACACATTTAACTGGAAATTAGCACCAGTTTTTTGCAGAAAAGGATAATATATGTATATTCAAAGTAAAAATAGTAAAATGGGCCTATGAAACCATGTGCATTCCTGTCTCCATCAGCTTTTGCTTTCTGGTGGTCTTTCGGGGGAGGGACCTGAAGGTCCCGGTACTTTGGTCCTGAAGGCCAACACGAAGGGCGTCCCAGCTCCTCTACCACGAACAATGTTGTTCTCACATGCTGCAAAAGTGAGAGTTTAGATGCTCTTGGGTTGCTTTGCCTAAATAAAGACAGAACTTTCCTTTCAGCTGTTCCATTTGTATTTTCTTCTCTTCCTATCACCCTGCCACTCTCTGATGTCTTTTAATGGTTTGTGTGGGAAGGCATGATCAAATCAGCTAAATAATTTAACACTGTTCACTTATAGTTCTGCACTCATAGTAAGTCCCATGGTATTAAGCAGGGCTTACACAGTGAAATACTAATCATGTACAAATAATAATTATCATCATATACAAATAATAATTAGCAAATAAATCATGTTCAGATATGAAATCTTTGCCAGGCATCTGTTGTTAAGCCTGGAGGGGAGGGGATGAGAAGCAAACATTTTTTCTTTGGAAAGAAACTGCCAATCTGAGAACTTGCTGTTGGTATGTTTTCCCTTTTTGTATGGACTCCAGCTTAAAACTGATAATGTTTTATATGGGCTGTAGGTTCCCCCACACTTTAACTGCATATGTGGCAAGAGAGCTCCTTTTTCAAGTTGACTAGTTTTGATGTGTATTTTTCCTCCTTATATGTTATATTTTTCTACAAAATATTATAGAATACAGCCAGTGAAGATCAGACGTTCATATTGTTTTTCTTTGCCATGGGGCATATCATATTAAGCAAGATTTATGCTGAAATTGCAAGAATTAGAGACAGAGGAGGGGGAAGGAGTGTGTCCTCTGGGCTCATTGCCTGCTGTTGGAGCTTGCAGGAGGAAGGGGAAGAGGGTATGATGGAAGTATTTCATGCCTTTCATCTGCTAGGCCAGGGGTTGGCGACCTTAAACACTCAGAGCCATTTGGACCCGTTTCCCACAGAAAAGAAAACACTGGGAGCCACAAAACCCTTTTGACATCTAAAATGAAGATAACACTGCATATATCGTTCTTTACCTTTATGCTATGTATAAAAAACTATAGTGTGTTGCATTTATGAAATCAAAGAATGATTCTTTTACATATTCTCCATCTGTGAACGGCTTCCTGACTATTTCCTGAGTGGCCACAAAACTAGCATATGGAGTTGAATTTGCAGACTTAATCCATTTCTTGAAATGATTTATGCTCAGATCAACCTTCTGCATCAGTTCCGAAATGGCTTTTTTTCTCCCATCTCCATTCGGATATTTTTCAGCCAAGGCTGTATGTTTATTCTGGAAATGTCTTGTAACATTCGACTTTTTGTTGTTTGCCAATTTCTCACCACATATTAACCATACTGGTAAACCAGTCTCATCAGCAGTGAAAGCAAATGAATCTTCCCACGTACCATTAAACGTTCTGTTTTCTTCTGAAACTTTTCTTTTCTTAGATTTATCCATGGTTGGCCTACTGGGGGTTGAAAAGCTCAATAAATCGCATGCCAGCAGGTGTCGCACATTGGCGGTTGTGACGCATATTTTGAGCAACGGAGCCGCAGCAGAGGGATGAAAGAGCCGCATGCGGCTTCGGAGCCGCGGGTTGCTGACCCCTGTGCTAGACAGTATTGGAAATAGGATTGGTGGCCAGTGACAGCCACGCATGTGCCAATATGACTAATTGAGAGAGGCATTTATCATGCATTCATGATTCCTCACCCAGGGTAGCTTGTAGATGCTTTACACAATGTTGTTGTCCTCCAGGTTGACTCCTGTGCAAGGCCTTTTCAGATGGAGGAAAGTGTGCTTTGTTTGGAAATGGATGGAGAAAATCAGAATGCGTGTCTGATGTATTTGTGCTATTCCACATGGTCAGCCTTTGGTTGTGTAACACGTAGAACATATAGAAAGGCAAGAAAGGCAGACAGACAGACAGATAGACAGACCAAATGAGCGAGCGAGCGAGCACAGGAAAAATCGTATGTAAAGCTGCCAATCCTAACTCTGCAAAGAATCCAGAAGCAGAAGCCTCGGAAAAGTGGTAGGTTAAACGCTTCATGCAAAGAAGCTCAGAGAGGACCAAAGGATTATCAGCTTCAGGATAAATGGCTGACTTTGCAAATGGCTGACTCTTCCCAGCTGCAGCTTTACATGGTGCAATGCCAGAAATCCTGGGGATAAAACCCTGCTGCCTTTACTGATAGGTTTTGGCTTTCCCCTGCTAGGATCTCTTGGACAGAACTTTGGTCTGCCGTTCCCACGGAGCAAAGCGTGCCAGGGGATATGGGCCCGAGCAGCGTTCTGGTCACCTTTGCCTTTCATCTGGGTGAGTTTTGCTCAAGAGGCATGCACGGCACAGCTGTGGAGTTGCCAATGTGGATACTTTTGTTTAGTTTAGTGGCTCTCAACTCTGAAGTGTGTGGCCTGCTCATTCTTATTCACTTATATTGATGGATTTTATATATGTCCCACTTTTTTCCCTTCCAAGGAACACAAGGCCGCTTACTCATCCTCTTTTTCCTCTCAGCCTTATCCTCCTCTCACTACAACAACCCTGTGAGGTAGGTTGGGCTGAGTGGCTGGCCCAAAGTCACCCAGTGAGTGCCATGACTGAGTGGGGACTAGAACCCGGATCACCTCAGTCCCAGCCCCACATTCCTAACCACTACGCCACACTGGCTCTGATGAGCGCCCCTAGAACCACAGCCTAAGAAGAGTCCAAAATATGACAGGATGACTGTTTAGCAAAGGGACCAAATGCCAGGCCAGGCTCATGCCCACCCTCCATCTGTAAGCTGTTCAAGTAGGGGGAAGCGACCCACAACCCTCAGCTTACGCCATCTTATGCCGCCCTTGGCCTAACTGCAAAAGCTCTCTGTGAACCATCAGCCTGAGGGCTTAATAGGCCTGTACAGTACCTTTCACTGGGCCATAAACTGGCAAGCTTGTCATAGTCCTTCGGCTCAACTTACCTGGAGGAGGGCCTTCTCTGCGGTGGCGCCCCACCTGTGGAATGCGCTGCCCAGAGAGGTCCGCCTGGCACCGTCGTTATTTGCTTTTCGGCACCAGGCTAAGACCTTTTTATTTAAAACTTATTTTAAGTGTTAATTTATCATGTAGGATTTTAAAAAAAATTCAGCTGAGATGCACCGGGTTTTAATACTTTTAGTGTATAACTTTGTTTTTGCATAATTTTGTATGTTTTTGTTTTTGTTGTGAGCTGCCCCGAGGCTTTGTTGCGATAGGGGCGGCATAGAAATGTTTTAAATAAATAAATAAATAAATAAATAAATAAATAAATAAATAAACTTAGTAGATTCTGCAGACTGAGCCTGAGTGTTGGAGGCTGCTCCTTCCATTAAGCCACATAGATGAGGAGAGAGGCGCACAGGCAAATTTGACATCAGGGCAAAACCCAGAGAAAGCCTTTCTCCTCTGATGACACTCACCCCTCTGTTGGAGGGAAGAAGGCTTTCTCAGCCCCAAATTTCATGAGGCAGCAGCAGACCCACTTGCTTAAAGGCCCCGATCACATGAAAAGCTTTGTTAAGCAACCCAATTTCAGCATAAAACGGTGCCCCGGTGAGGGGAGCTGAAGCATCACCTCTCCGCCAGCATTAATTCCCAAGCAGACTTGCTTCCCAGGTAAAGCTCAGCAGAGAAGCGGGAGCAGAGCTAAGCAGAGAAGCCCGGGAGCTGCCCGTTTGTGTTGCAAATTGGTTTCTGTAAAACCTGTTGGAAGATCCTTCAATTTTATACCAAACTTGAAACCATTTAGAACAATACTAACATGTTTTAATGCTGCATTTTTCATGTGCTGTTGCATGCCATCCAGAGAGCCTCAGCTACTGGAAAACAAATAAATATGACTGAGTAGCTCTGTGGGCATCTTTTCTTATAGATTCCTGGAGCGACAGACTTTATAGGAGCTTTCTATATGAGCTTTTGTATCTAGCACTGTACAAAGCATGCTTCCTTTCCTGATTTTCTGCAATTACAGTAGTGAAACTCTTTTATTTTGCTTTCAAAAGAAATGCCACATCTTCCCTTCTCTAAAACTAAGCTTGTGAAAAGTACTGTTTATAAAGAGAAGCAAAACGGGAAGTTTGTGGCTTCGTAGCATTATCTAAAGGACCCATAAACAACAATGTGTGCACAATACATGTTTCACATGGTAAAGCTCTAAGATTCTGACGTCAGGGCCTGGAAATCCCCAGAATTCAGTGCTAAGAGAATTCAGTGCAATTATTTGTGTCCTATTGCTGACCTTACTTTCTTTGCATGTGTGTGTTGTGTGTGTGTTTGTTTGTTGTTCTGAGCCAGTGTATCTTTCAGGGGCAACACTTCCTGCATCTGTAGTGACAGATATCAATGCTATTGCTGGCATACCTGTTGTCCTTCCCTGTCCATATGGCCCCATGGAAAAAAACCTGCAGCAAATGACCTGGAAACATGAAGAAAAAACTATACTTCTCTTCGGTGGCTTTAAAAGTAAAAGCTGTTTCATTTCTCCTGTATCCAACAGGGAAGGGGCACCTTTGACTTTAGTAAGAAGTTTTAACTCCTCACATTTCCATTTTCTTCAAAGGCAACAGATCAGCAACATACACATTTGCAGATCAAGAAAAAAAAAATCTCTCTCTACTGCTGCCAGAGCCAAAGAAAGGACGTTACACCTGTGGAGTGGCAGACAAGATACTGAGGGTTTTTCACCTCACAGTGTGGAACGGTGAGTGATGTCACCCTTGGAAGGAGCACAGGGGGAAGCCTGGGATGAAAAGGAGTTGCCAGATCAGGTCTTTTTCCTTCACAGTAACAGGAACTCCGAGGAGATGGCTCCTGGAGGGCGAAACTTTACTTCTGGAGCTGCATTCCACTGACATAAAGCCTGATATCAAGATTGAGTGGCTTGACCCCCACAAAAGGAAAGTAACAGGCAAAGAACCATTGCGGAGCCTGCAAAGCAATAGCAGGAAGTTGCAGATAAAGAACCTGGCATCTAAAGAGGACCAAGGGACCTGGGAGTGTCACGTCTTGCCTAATGGGCCTCGAATCTCCTATGTTGTCACGGTGATAGGTAGGAGAAGACACCGGTCTTGATTCCAAGGGTCCAGGGCATGTTTAGGGCTGGTTCTACACCACAGGTTCATTCCAGAATAGTAGTCACTCAGGCTTTTGCAAGGCAGCCACAGAACATGGCTATTAAATCATTGCTCCCCCACCTTTTCCCTGTAAGAATAGAATAGTAGAGCCCACCTAGACAGGAAAATGTAAAATTGCGACTTCCGGTGGCTCAGTGTGCTCCATGAGGCAGGGCCAATGTGCTGGAGATGCCCCACTTTTCTTCACTGGTCGCCATACATTTCCCATCTTTCCAGCATTCTCCAATTTGCACAGAGAAGCAAAGCTTCGAAGTCATGTGAGAATGCCGAACATCTTTTTCCTTTCTGGACAAATAGAACAAGAAGGTCCTGTGATTTTTTTTCCTTAAGACAAAACAGCAAATAAACCACTGTTTTGAAAGCCAGTTCGTGCCCTGAGGGCAGAGAGCACAGCATGGTGGGACTGGCTCCGCTCTTGGGCAGCACAGGCCACTATCTCACCTGGCAGGTGCTGGGAGGTGGCAGCAAGGTGTTGGGAGGAAGCGCTGGCTGCCAGGTGGCTCCCTAAGCTAGCCTGCCATCTTTAGGATGCTGCTGCAGCACCTGTGTTGGAGAAAGATCCGAGTGCTAGCTCTGTTAGGCGCTGTGCCTGCAATGGGAAGCAGTGCCCAATTTCTTCACACAGGTAGCAAAAGGTCTTGGGCTGGCCCTGGAGAACAGTAAGGCAAGATGGGGGAACTTTTCCTCACTGCTACCCTTTTGGCATGACAGAAGATCCCCACTCCCACCCCATAGGCAAGGGGACTGTACTGGGCAACCCCTCCCCTCCCCCTTTCTCTTCTCTTCATAGGCTGGGCATGCACATGGTGGACATGTCATGAGCGGAGCCAGCTGGGGGTCAGACTAGATGGCCCGGGAGACCCCTTCTGATTCTCTATGTTTCTCTCCTCTCCTCTCCTCTCCTCTCCTCTCCTCTCCTCTCCTCTCCTCTCCTCTTCCCACCTGTCTTCTTCCACTTTTCTTCTTTTCCTCAGATGAGGGACCATCAGAAGCAAAAGCTCAGGAGTTTCTTCTCCTTTTCACATAGAATAATAGACTCAAATGTGAAAAAGTCAAAGAGGTGTGTGTGAATAATTCTGCAAAACATTGAAACTGGAAGGGCAAAGGAAGTATCCTATTAAATATCAGATTCTGGGAGAAAACAGCTGGAGAATCTGCCCCTGAGCTCAGTTTCTGGGCTTCCTGATAGTGTCTGCTGAGGAATGAAGGTTGCTTGGCAAGAGGGCAGTTCAGTTTGATTCAGGGACAGGGCTCCTCTCCTCTCCTCTCCTCTCCGCTCCGCTCCGCTCCGCTCCTCCCCTCCCCTCCCCTCCCCTCCCCTCCCCTCCCCTCTTCTACACAGGCATCATTGGGCACCATTTCTCATACCTGGCCCCCTTGTCTTTAAAATGCGGCTTTGCCTAATCTTATTTATTTGTTTGTTTCAAACTTTTATACCCTGTCCTATACATAAAAGTCTCAGGATGGTCCTACAACAAATATTGGTGATACGGTCATTTTGCTTTTTGAAGTAGCCTAGAAATGAGATCTAAATGATAACCTGAGTTCTGGGTGGGAACGGACAGAACTTCTCATGGGAACATGGGAGTCTGCCTCTGGCCCACTATGGTCAGCAGGGAAGAATTCATTCCTTGCCTGAGCTGGAGTGTCCAGGGAAAGAAACCAGGACCTTCTGCATGCACAGCATGTGCTTGGACACTGAGCTACCCCACTCCCTGGGGTTCTCCATGCTCTGCAGGGAGAAAGATAGACTGAATTAGCATAGACTGAATCATTTATTAACTTCTTATCTGCTGCAAAACCAGGTTTACTACACCAATCCGATGACGGCATCACTTTTGCAGCTGTTGATAGCAACATTTCCCTTTCATGCTCATTGAACGTTGATATTCGAAAGGAAGAGAGCATCGCAAGAGAACTGACTTGGAAGTGGAAGAAAAATAATACAACTCTTATGGAAAAGCAGATTTTGCTCGATTCCAGCAACTCCTTACCTGTCAAAGGAATATCCCTGGTCCAGTTTGAGGATGCTGGCCAGTACCAGTGCCATCTTGACTTTAAACATAGGTATTTGGAAAAGACCATCCACTTGATAGTGATGAAAGGTAAGACTAAGGTGTGATCCCTCTGTATCGTGATAGAGCTGCATTAGCATCAGCCCTAAGAAACACAGCACCTTCAGCACACATGGTGGCCATCTCTACCTCTCCTGGAAGTACATTCCTTAATTTAATGACGTGCTCTCAAACTAAGCTGGCTGGCACATGCTGGGAGCAGAAGAACTTTTTCTGTCTACATAGAAACATACACAGGAACATAGAAACAGAGCGAGTCAGAAGGGGTCTCCTGGGCCATCTAGTCTGACCCCCGGCTCCAGCTGGCTCCGCTCATGTGCACCATACTGCTTTTTTTCCAGCTTGGTTTACTGTGGACAGTGTGCTCAACAAACAATGACTAAATTTGCATGATATGACCATCCACTGTGGGTGAGTTGTGAGAACCTGGATTGTTTGTTGCAGGGTGGCTTATTCATGGGCAGTGAGCTACCCTGACAACCCATGGCTTATTGTAGGAGTTGTTAAACCCAAAATGAGTAGCCATGGTGTCTGAATTCAGAGACTAGGCTCACTGTGGGTACCAGGAACTGGGGAGCAGGCTTTTGCTTCTCTTGGCGTAAGTAGCAAAAACCCTTGATGGTTCCAGTTTTTGGTGCCTCCAGAAGGTGCCTGAGTGGCTCTTGCAAGTGACCAGCACTAGCCGTTTGCCTCCTTCATGCTCACAAAAACTTTTGTGTTCACGGCTACTTTCCTTCCTATTCCAGTTGGATAGGGCCTGTCCCTTCTAAGTAACCAAAGGACACATTGGAAGGATTGCCTGTGTTCATAATCCCCTCTTTTAAAAAAACGTGTGTCTATGTGAAGAGACACACCTGCAGCCTATCCTTAGCTTATTCTCCAAGTTGAGTGGCTGCAACAAAATAGCAGTGTACAGCTATTGTGGCTTGCTCAAGCCTGTCTGTGTTTTGGACTCCGTGACCAGGTGATGTCATTACTGAATCATGTTCGCAGTGGTACCATCTGCTCGAGCACCTACTGTGCAATTCATAGCACTGAGAATCTTTTGAGAATCTTCCATGCCTTCAGAAAGAAAATTAACTTTCTTCCTAATAGTTTTTGCCTTGTTTTCACTCCATCCTTAGAAATGTCACTGTCAACCAGGAATGGTAGCTTCTCCTTCTTGAAGCACACTCCTTTCTGCCAAGCTCTATGACATCTTTTAGGATGACATCACTTCCTTTTTGTAGCTCCTGAGATGGTCACCTTGTCTGCTATGGTCGCCATGTTGCCCAAACCTTTGTTTTTTTCCTGCTGGAAAAACTTCACTTGCAGACTGGATGCCAGTTGGAATTCTGTGTTTCTGAACATCCATGCTCAGCTACCACTAACTGTCCCTCTCTTCCAAGATCAGAAAGAGCTTATTTCAAGCCAAGGTTACTTGGAACACCCTCAGTGGTAGGGATGGACACTTTCTGCCTTTTGGAGGTTCTGTTAAGATCTCCTGGGTCAAGGCAAAGCCCAAGAAAACCAGCCTTTTACTCTGCTGTCACCATGCAGTTGACCCAAGCAGTGGGTCTGGTCATTTGGAAATAGCTGCTGTGATCTCCGGCATTTCAAAGATGGCCTCCAGCTTTTCTGGGATATAATTTTCCTGCATCCAAGGATCATGGGTCCAAATAGATGTGTTGGGCAAAGAAATTCTCCAAGATCTTCAAAAATGTTTGCCTATTGCTTGAAGAAGTCAACTTTGTTGGAGGTTACTTCTAGCTCATGAAACTATAGAAAACGTTCAGAACGGATTATGCTGCCCTACACTGCAGTGATGGATCACCTTTCCCTATCACCTGGAAAGCGAGATCTGCTACTCAGTGAAGTCTTGCTACACAGTGAACCTCTATTACACCCTTTGGTATATTCTGACACTTCCCAAAGCTACTAGGGTGGTATTTGCCTGCACACTTCGCACTCTCCCCTCCAATTGGCTGCAACGCTTTCGGGTGTCGTCTTTACATTGGCCGCACTGCCACAGCAGCGTCTGATGCCCCTTGGCCCCTTGGCTTTTTTGGGTATGCCGCCGCCGCCACCAGTGTTGAAATGAACAGTTCGTACATGCCCTTCTCTAGTTTGGGATCTGTCGCTGTTGACATTTGGCTCCAGAGCATTTGCAGCATATGTCACCTTATGACAGGAACACCCTGGGTTTAGGGACACATCCACAGGAACCACAGGGATTATATTGCTTTACTCAGAATATTCCCAAGTTGAGGCATGAGCCCTGTTGGTCCAAGTCATGCATTTTGCCTTCATTCAGATCTGTAGCTATTGCTTATACCTGTTCCCATGACAGTACTGCTCCACCTTTGACTGCAATTAATACGACCTGCAGACTTTCTGTTCCAGCTATGGCTGACTCAGCAAGCCTCCTTATGGCTCCATATAACATCCATGTTGACATGTGATTCAGGGGACATATACATATTAGTGCAGTTCAACATCCAGAAAGTCTGTTCCCTGAATCACAAATGAGGCAGATGCAGGAGCTTAACGGAACAGCAACTTGTATTCCGGCTATGACAAACCTAGAAAAAACTGACCAAGGGTCTGAAAGACACTCCCCCTCCACACTTCTACCAGTACAGGCTGCAATTTGCCTAACAAAAATTGTTTTCACACAGGTAAGAACACATCTAGTTTGACCTTAAGGCAGTCAAACAGGGAAGGAGAGACCACACCCAGAGAGGCTCATGGGGGGCAGAACTGAGCTGCTTAAAAATAGATGCACATATGTCACCCTTGCAAAACCCACTATAGCTGATAAAATTGCTGGCTAGGAAATAGGCACAGCCACTTGGAATCATTCAGATTAAGTGACCAGACCACCTAACTCTTCTTTTCACCTTTAAGGCAGCTGCAGGAGGCTCTGACCTTGAACTAGGAGAGAGGTGTTTTAAGTGTTTGATCAACACGGTTTGCGACCTTTTTATTTAAACATCATTTTAATTGTTAAAATATATGATCTGGCCAGGACAACTTCTTCTTCCTTCTCTTTTCTCCTCCTATATTCTTTATTTACTTATTTTATACTGTTAATTTTAATTTTATATTATTGTATCTCAGTGTATTTTTGTATTTAAGTGGTAATTTATTATGTTCTATTGTATTTGAATGTATCTTATTGTGTTGTAAGCCGCCCCGAGGCTTCAGCAAGGGGTGGCATAGAAATGTTATAATAATAATAATAATTATTATTATTATTATTATAATTATAATATAATAATAAATATATTATAAATAATATATTATAATTATATATTATATATATTATATATTATATATTATATATTATTATATTTATATATTATAAATAATAATATATTATTTCTGGCTCAAGGATATTCTAGGCAGTCACAAATATTTCCCCATTCTTGTTCTCTGCAGTGACGGATTGATTGCTTTCTGCAGGCTCTGCTATGTGTGTGTATGCTAAAAACCACGTATTTTGATACCAGAAACATAGGAAAGTCTGCTTTGTCTTTCTCTGCAGTGTAACCCTCTCTGTAGAAACTGATAGAGCCACATCTGTTATTATTTGACGTTTCCACAGGAAGGGAACTGTACCCTGTGCTAACCCAGGACCTTACATCCTTAACAGCATGGGCAGTATGGATGCTTGACCTTCTGTCCTGAGACTTGGGGAAGCTGCGTCCCCGTTAACTTTCCTTTCCTGTTCTTCCCGCAGTTTCGGCCGACCCCCCTCACCTCACCTCCAAAGAAGCAAATGTGACCTTGTGTTGCCACACCTCTGCTCGTCTCCCTCCCAAGGCCAAATTATGCTGGGAGCATGCAAATGAGAGCATATGTGACCCTCACCTTCCGGAAAACAAATTCTGTCACGTGACCAGAACTGCAGGGCAGTGGCTCTGCAATCTCGTTGTGAAGAACAGTGTCAAGATCAGGATTAAATACCTTTTGGGTAGGTTTCAGAGGTGGTAGCTGTGTAGCTCTGTTGCCACAAAACCAACACACTCTTGTAGCATCTTCCGTGCTCAGCAGATTGAGCATAGCACATATTTTCTTGGCTGGGGCACACCGTACAGAGCTGGCAATCAGCAACAGGATCAACTCTTGCCTTGCCCCGTGCCCTTGGGTCCCTTCCCCTCTCAGCTCCGCCTTTACCTTTTTCTTCCACAGCAGAGGCCGTCGTAAAGAAAGATTTCCCATTGGCAGTAGTACTCTATGCAGCCGGCGCGCTGCTGTTGCTTATCATGGCAGGAGTGTGTGCGCTCACTTGCAAAAAAATTCAGCGGAAAAGGGTGAGTCTCCATGTGTCCAGAA
This sequence comes from Varanus komodoensis, assembly GCF_004798865.1. Lineage (NCBI taxonomy): Eukaryota > Metazoa > Chordata > Lepidosauria > Squamata > Varanidae > Varanus > Varanus komodoensis. Next base: position 3,685,963 of record NW_025336223.1, on the reverse strand, counting down.
ATGGAAGGGGTAGTGAGATGAGTCTCATGCACACAGGAGAAGAAAACTCAAGGGAACACAGAAAGTAAGGAACTTCCCTTTGTCTTTTGGCAGAAAATAGCCAAGAGAATAAGCCAGGCGAGGCAACATTTACTTGCAAAGAGGACTTGTCAGTGCCAGAGGTAAGACCCAAAAGAACCAATAAAGTGGCTGGTATCTGCATAGCCATTACAGAACTAACTGCCAGGCATTTTTCTAAGCTTTCCTAGCCCAGAAACTGGAAGGCAGGGGAGAACTGGACAATGAGCACCAGCTAATGAGATACCACTCAAGGAAAGAGCGGCTGGCTTCACATGACATGCAACATGGTAGGCATGTCATAAGTGGAGCTGGCTGGAGCCGAGGGTCAGTCTAGATGGCCCAGGAGACCCCTTCTGAGTTGCTGTTTCTATCTCTCCAACACCCCCAGGGAGTGGCTTAGCATGTCTTCTAAATCCACCCTGTTTCCTGGTTGTGGTGGGGGCACATGCTTATAAGTAGCTTGACCAGTCAAACCAAAGAGATTTTGCAGACCTACAGACATGTGAGAGGGTTTTTTTTTTAAAGTCCAAATAAAATTAAAATGCAGTGCAACTCCTTCAGAAGTCAGGACCACCCTCTGTAGCAATTCCTGTTTAGAGTTGCTTTTGTTTTTTTTAAACCAAGACCATATTGCAAAAACAAGCCCAGGTGCGATTACAAGTAAATGAGATTTCTCTTTTTCCCCCACTGTAAATGCTACCTTTGGGCCTAGATTTCAGGGAACAAATGCTTTAATGTATGTATCCTCATTGTCCTTGTCATCATTATATATCTTACAGGGAGCCTACAAATGATTACTACCATGCCTGAGACAGAAAGACAAAGGCTCATCAATATGGCTCAATTCATTGCCTTGCTTTGTTCGTATTTACCTTGTGTCCATGCCTTAACATGTGTTCCCAGGACAGCTCCAGGACACGTGCAGAATGTGAAAGTGAGCGCAGATGTCTCTCGCTTGGATACTTGCTCTGATATTCTTCTGCGTGATCATGAACGTTTGTCTACATAAGCAACAAAGGAAAAGCTCCAGATGTATCGCACTGGTCTGCATCCGTGGGATCCTTCAAAATCCCCAGGTGCGCAGACAACTGTTAGATATTTTACTGCTAATAAAAGTGGCTCAGAGACTCGGGGACTTTTGGTCATGTCCACTGCTCAAGCTCTCTGGAATCCTAGTCTATGGCAGCTGAAGGGACTGTGATACTGGAGCGATCGTACCAGTTTGATGTTAACCTTCTTCCAAAGGTTTTCTGATGTATTTTCCACCTATCCTTGAAGACTGTGGTAAGGCAGAGCCAGAGAACGGCCTCAGAGTCAGGCCTTGGTGGTTTTGGAAGACAGAGATGTGCAGGGGAGTTTTTTAGGTGCCTAGAAATGACGTGTGAATTGATCTGACTGGGGGTGGGCAGAACAATAATGAGTGAAAACAAAGTAGAGGTAGTGTGATTGCAAAGAGGCTCATCTGTCTAAATAAAAAGTGTTTTGTTCATTAAATAACATAATACAATAAAATGTCTATTAATGAAACATTTTGAAGTGCTCCATCTCCAATGGCACTTCAGTCATGTCATGGCAGGAACAGGTTACTTCTTAGGAAACAATTTGCTAGAAGACCTTTGTAGTAGAAGAAACAGAGGCTTTCTCCTTAAAAAAACAAACAGAACAAAACTCTATGTCTTTGCTTTCTATGCTTGCATTTCTGAGCAGTCCCATGTCATAAAGACATATCTCTGCAATCATATTATGGAACCATTCTCCTTCATTCATTTTCAAACTGTAAGCAGTACATTGATATAAGCATTGCAGGCTTATCTGCGCTACCCACCCTACCTGCTTTGCATGCACAGAGAAGCAATGCACTTGGTATCAAATTGTGTTTTTCTAAATTTGCAAGTCTACAGGACACAGATAGTTGTTCCCTTGTCCCTGATGTTTAGAACAGAACAAATAACACTGCATGCTTCTCGGTGGAGAACTCTCAAAAGACCTTGTGCAATCATTCCATCTTCCTTCACGGAATTCCTGTGGTACCAGAAAAGACAGACGCAGTTGGATGCCATGGCCATGGCTTGCTGCGAGGTTCTGCAGCCATTCCTGGGTTTGCTGCGTTCTGTTTCTAGCAAGCTCCCAAACCCTCAGGAGCCTATTGAAAGGCTTGCCAACTGATCAAAACGCTCCAGCAACAGCCTCCCAAAGTGCCCAAGTGGCACTTAGCGCAGCTATGGCTGGCTTCCTCAGACTCTGCTCTGTGCTGCAGCCACAGATACCATTCAGGGCTTGAGGAGGTGGCAGACAGCACAGACCAGCGCTGCTGCTAGCCACATCCCGGCCTGCTGGTTCAGTCCGTGGGGAACAGGAAATGGCTTCAGCCAGCCAGCTGCAGCTGCCCCCTCTCCCTGGCAAAGCTGGCAAGGAGAAGGAAGGCGCTCCGGCCAGTTCCGCCTGCCAATTTGAGATAGGTTGTCCTGGAAGACCTTGGAGATTGCAGCTTCCCCACCCTGCCCTTGCCCAATGGTGCACCTGCTGGTGCCACAGCAAATGAGCATGGGGGAGAGGCATGTTCTCTGGGGTGTTCTCAAGGGGTTCCCCATAGAATGTGACCCCATCACTACACTGACCAGCCTGTGAGGCAATCTGTGCAGCTGGTGGGTCAGGGCAAGAGGCATATTCTTTTGGCCTTCCTGGGGAAGGCCCAGGAGAACACAGCTTGCCCCACCACAGGCAGTCCTGGCAGAGGGTTGTCGAGTAGCCCTTCTGTGCCAGGATCAGCATGGGGAACCCCTGGGAGCCCCCACCCCCAGGTTGCTAGGGCCCCTGGAGGCAGCTGCCACCCCTGCTCAAGCCCCTTCTGAGAGCCATCCCAGAGTGCCCCCTGGGCTGCAGCAAGAAGACTTGAGGGACCATCACTCAGGCACATCACAGGTCCTGGGCAAACAAGCCACACTGCAGGGCTTTCAATGCAGACCGCCTTGTTGTGTTGTGTGAACCTGCCCCTTGACTGGGGACCATTAGTTTAGCAAAGAGGCTGCTGTGAAGATGCCTTATGATCACAGATGAGGGCTACATCAACAAGAGCCGTGGACTCTTTCTCTTTCTCTGCCTTGCATTCATTACAAAGGCCTTCCCAGGGAGGGTCTACACTGAAGCCTGCAGTGTTGGAGAGGTGCCACTCTCTTGGCATTTTTCCTCAAATGTGGTCACCTGTTGATGAAGCAGCAAGTGCCATGGCCAATGCATGGCATGGGGAAGCCAATGGCAGAGTGATTTGAGGATGGAGCTGGAGCTGGGGGGATCCAGGTTCTTGTCCCCATTGGCCATGAAGCTCCCTGGGTGACTCTGGGCCAGTCACCCACTCTGGGCCCAACCCAACTCTCAGGGTTGTTCTGAAAGGAGAGGAGGAGCCGCCTCGGTTTCCTTGTGAGAAGAAGAAAGGCGGGGCACAGATGTGACCCGTGAGTGCTGTCACTGCAAAAAGGCAGAAGAAATGTGGAAGGCCATGTGGTTTTCGTTGTTTTGAGGTGATTCACAGTCCTGCAGGTGTGAGCTGAAAACCCTTTGAAAGCCCTAGGGATCCCCTGCCTGCTAATCCCATCTAAAGCGGCCTGAGAATGGAGCAGGGAAAGCAGGCGGAGGAAGAGAATGATCTGGGGAAAGGAGAGGAAATGAACATTGCAAAACAGGTTTTATCATGTTAAGCCATTCCCACTGGTTCTCATACCACCAGAATGGAACAGACGGGACCTGTAGCAGAAATTGTCTCTTTGTGGCACACATTTCATCAGCATGCTTTCATTCCATTATAATTGTACTTCTATTTCCATCCTACCCCCTTTTTCCTGCATGGAACCCAAGGCACTTTACATACTCTTCCTCCTGGATTTATTCTCACAACAACCCTGTATAGTAGGCCAGTCTGTAAGTCAAAGACTGGATTTCAGTGATCACTGGGAAAAGAAGGCATGGCAGCTTCCCTGCACCTGCCTCCATGCCTGATTGCTGTGTCATGTGACCTAGATAAGGTGCATGATGGGGATGGCTTCCACCCCAAAACCCATAGCTAGTTGCAGGTTTCTGGAGTGCTTGGAAGGCACTCCCGCCACACACCTGACCATAGCTGGATAACATGGGATCCCATGTGCCACAAGTATAAGTGGGCAAATCATGTTCACGTACAGCTATGGCTTCTTTTCCTTGGTGATGGTGCAGCCCTGGTGGCCAGAGCCTGGCCCAACATTGCCCTGTGGCCAAGTGAGGCCTAGAATCCTAGTCCAGCACTTCAGCGACTGCACTCCGTCAGCTCTCTTACCAATGGAAGGGATGGTTCTAAGAGGAATCCTGCTGCCTTCAGGTTTTTCAACATTTTTCATGCATTTTATTAATGTATTTATTTTTCAATTTATATCCTGCCTTTTTCCTACGAAGGGCTCAAGCAGCTTACATCATTCTCCTCCTCCATCTTATCCCCACAACAACAACCCTGTGAGGTAGGTTGGGCTGGGAGCCTGTGACTGGCCCAAAGTCACCCAGTTGGCTCCATGGCTGAGCGGGGACTATAACCCAGCTCGTCTGAGGCCCAGTCCCAGGCTCTTAACCAGCACACCACACTGGCACACCAGCACATGACTGCATTTCTTTAACCAGCGAAGAGAGTACTTTTAGTGCAGTGACTGGGTTAGCCCAATGCACTAAGCCACCGTGGATCTGAAACATGGAGGCTTAGCATGTTGTCAGACCCAGAGTGCTTCCTGCAGATCACTGCTTTGCAGCTATTGTACCACCCTAGCCCACCACGGCTGGTTGGAGGGTTTTGTATCACCTGTGGGCAACCAGCCAACGTGCAGCCCCAAATCCTGTGGAGCCACTTAGCATGAGCACAAAAAGGCTTGCTGAGCCTAGACAAACAGCTGGTGGGTCTTAGCTAGCCACCGCTGAGCGCTGGACCAGCATCTGGGGGGATGGCTGAAAACAGGGGTGTATATATACATTGCTGGGAAAAATCTTGATTAGCCCTGATTAAAAAGATAAAGGAAACCCGAATTTCTATGCCTTTCCAAGCATCTTGAAGCCTCTGGATACAGTGGAAAGGATGCAAGGCACTGAGAAGAGTCAGGTCCATCCAAAAAGGGCTGAGGATCTCATTGTGAAGGGAGTAGTTCTTTGACCACTTTCATGAGCAAAGATCACTTGCCATTTTGTTTTTCATTGACTACTCACCTTTTGACAGTTGTCAGGGGAAAGAAAATTTAAAAATGCAGCTTCCCTTGGTTAATGTCTATGATGGGTGCCTGCTGCATTTTGACAACAGACACATGCCAAGTCATTGCCCAGTCAAGGCTGTCCATCCACAAGTCAAACTACATTAAAGAATGCAAAAAAAATTAAAAAGGTACATATTTACAGTGCAAAAAGGGGTGGTGAACAGTGAAGCCTGGGCACCTTCAGCGGGGCTGTCACATCAGAGGTTGCCAAAAGTTATTTCTGGCAGGAAATGGAGAGCGGGGAACAGTTGCACAAAGTGGAAAAGTGTCATGATGGTAGCAGGGAGAGGAGAGGAGGCTGAGAGCCAAGCCATCTGTCAGGTACATCAGGGGTTGCTTCATGAACAGCCTACTCTGCGTAGCTTATCTTCAGGATGGGCTATCATGATATGTGTCAATGCTTAATGTGATCCAAGTAATCTGAATAAATTAGGATAGAAGCACATAAATAGCATTGGGTGGGGAAGTGTTGTGTACGGCACACGTGCATCGTGATGGTAGGTGAGGGGCCCTCACGTTGACTGACCCAGTGTGTGAAGTCAGTGGATTGGAGGAAACATTGTGTGCTTCATCACGTGCTTCAGGCTAAAATCCTGTTGTGAACCAGTCCCAAGTTTTATTGTTTCCCTGCTCAGCAACGTGATATCTGACTGAAAGAGGCTAAGAAAGACTCAGAGGCTGATGCACACACAAACCAAGCATACAAGAAAATAAACACAACATACCTAGCAGGCTGAGGACGCTATCTAGTGTGGATGCCTGAAAGCTCTCAACTCAGAGCTGGGACTTGGAAGACTCTCGTGGCTGCCCAGATGAAGTTGAGAGGCTGCAGTGTTGCACCCTGAGACTTTTTTCCCACAAGGAAAATTACTTTCCCACAGCACCACCTCCACCCTGACTGAAGAGGGACAAACAGAATTGCACTGAATATGCTTAATACGAAAGCACAGTAGACTTATGTAACAGCATCGTGGTGCTCGCTTTTTCTGCCTGGTCCCTTCCTAATAATTCCAAGCACTGCCTTTGCCTTTTTCAGTGCTGCTGCACACCAAGCTGACATTTTCAGTGAGCTTTCTAGTTTGACCTCAGGATTTATTTCATAAGCCAATTCAGAAACCATCAGCATGCATGTGTGTAGTTGGGATTATTCATCCCAATTGCCATTAATTTCCTACCATCAGCACTGAATTTCTTCTGTCCTTTTCTTGTTCAGCATCCAGTATGGCAATTTTTAGCCAGAGCCCTTTACAACTTCTGTTAGAAGTGATTGTCTTGGATCTTTTGGTGTCATCTCTCCTCTGACTCTTCATCCTCTGTCCTTCCCTCCGATCATTTCAATCAGGCCTCCTGCTTTCTTTTCCCTTCCCACTATGCCATCCTTTCTTCTAGGGCCCATTAACAACGGTTCTGACCTCTTGCACCACCAGTTCTCAGAAAACCAGCACATTTGTGCAGAAGCATGAAGCCAAGCTTGGTAGCTTCATAAAGTAACTGGGCACCAAACCAGAGACAATGTTCTGTGCTCACTTCCTGAGTTCCATGTTTCATTCCCTCTCCAAAACAGCCCCTCTGGCTTCCCAGCTCCTTCTTCGCAGAGTGTCAGGTCCTACCTGGGGGAGGATTCCTCAGATGAAGAGACCCAGCCACAATCAGACACAGGGGTTGTGGCTGCAGATGCCTGCCCTCCATTAGAAGAAGAGGAGCTGGGACCTTTAGGGGCACCCGCTGTGGTTCCCCAAAAGCAGGAGCCAGAGTCAGAAGGGATTCACCCCTTAGGAAGGAGGAGTGCATGGCTTTAGCCCCCACAGAAATCCAAACAGCCTGAAAGGGAGCTTTCCATGAAACAGCACTCTGGTGTAATTAGCTGGCTATAAATTAGTTCAGGGTGAGCTGCTCTGTGTTTAAACAACAAGTGGCATTATCTGTGTCCCTGGACTTGTAAACCAGTGTCTAGATTCCTGGCCTGTTTGTTGGACATCCTTTCGGACCCCCACCTTACTTGGAGCGTGGGACTAACCATACAACCTTGACTCCTGGACTGAAACTGACCATTTTTGAGTAAGGCAGAGACTCAGCTTTTGTGTACTCAGGGCAGGACACTCGGCTTCTTTACAGGAGATTCTACTGTGAGGTGCGTAGACTTTGGGTGGCAGAGCACACGACGTGATAAGATAGGAAGAGAAACAGGTGCAACATGTCACATTCCTCAGTGACCCGCAGGCCAAGGGCAGGCAGAATCACCACCAAATGGGTCCACCAATGGCCATCACTCCAGGCACTTGCATCATCATCTGATCCTGATTGAGAGTGTCAGACACCACCAAAATACACAGTAGAGGCACTTCCACAAAGGCTTTTCTCAGGACCAGAGGTCACTCAGGGTGCTTGCAAAGCGAGGGCTAACAACCTCTTACGTGCTTTCTTCATAAATATTCTTCATTGTATATTTATTTGCCTGGCAAGAAAAAAGGATGAAGAGTTGGGAAAATGTCGGAGGGCTAAACATTGAAGACAATGTTGTTGGATTCCCCATAAAACCCAGTGAACGAGGCAGTTTAATTGCATAATACATGAGAAGCACTCCGAGTGGAGCCATCCCCCTGGCCAGGTGGGTCACTGTTAATATTGAATTTCTGTCACGCGTAGGTAGAACTTCTAGGATCTGGACTGCAGCCTAAACTAGGTATGAATCCTGAAATACAATTCTCCTTCATTCTTGGGTTACTGAATTGCTTTGGAAAGCTGTAGACCCACATGGGCCCAAATGGCTTTATTTGCTAGCAACTCCCTTGGCAGGAGCACCAAAAATCTCTTGTCACTCTTGGCAAGGATGCCCAGGCTCCCACCAGTGTCAGCTTCCCCCAAGTGCCCAGGTGGCACTTGGGGACAACTCAGATTGCTTTGCTGCCCTCCCTATTGTGATAATAAACTATCTTCCTCCCCCACACCATACACATTTATCTCTTTTTTTCCCCTTGAGGTCAGAAAAGAAAGTTTGAGAGATAGTTTTGTCATAGCCCTTCTGACAGCCCCCTTTACAGTCTCAAAGTGCCCATTCAGCACAACTTGTGCGCAAATTGTAAGTTTGCATTTTTAATCGCTACAATTGCTCACAGTTGGTGTGGGAATTTGAAACCTAATCTGTGGAAATGTCCTGGGGTACTTCCTGCCAACCTTAGACATTGTCTCAAAGAGGTTCCAAATAATCCCCCCCTTCTTTGTTTTACATACCTTGACAGCTGCTAAAAGGTGAACTCTCAAGAAAAACAAAGGCATGAGTGGCTTTGCTTGCTTAGTGGTTTGATTTACACCTCACAGTTCTCAGAGCAGTGGACATTTTGCACCTTTTTCTTGGGTCACTTAAAAAGGAAGTTTTGATGGGACGGGTGGAGGGTGGGGAGTGGACCAGGACAAACATTGTCCTATAACCTAATCAAGAGCCTGCCCTGCCAAAAAAAAAAAACCCTTTTGAAGAGGATGTAGAGTTTTGATGGCTAGCTCCCAAAATGGTCACATCTCCTTTTTCCAAGAAAAGGGTGCAGAGGAGAGAAATCACTCACACCTTTAGTTTTTCTGGACAGTGCACCTTTGGGAAGCCAGTGGCTGTCCTGGTGAAGACTACAGAAGTCATCTGCCGAGCCGGCTTTCACGATCCCCAGAAAAGAAAAGGCTTGTGATCAGGGTAAGGAGAGGAGGGGAGAGCAATTTGGTCCTGCTGAAATGTCCTCCGGGATACTCACAGGAGGACTGAGAGGGAAAGAGGTGAAGGGAGGGGTCAACAACACATGGTGCTTGTGAGTATCTGTTGGGCACACCATGGGTTGTCTGGCCAGCGACCAGTTGAGCATGGCATAGTGCTAGACTGGCTTGGCAGGCTGTGCAAACACGCCCATGGATTGGGTTCACACCAGTGATGAGCAGGTTCTTACCACCCCCTCTGCATAAGGTCCGAAATCCAGCAGGGGGAGTGATAAGATTCTCACTGCTTGGCAGGATGGCATGCACCTTGTGACAAGATATAATTTGGCAATTCCTGGCCATGTGAATCCACACATTATGGATTCCCAAAAGTACTTACTATGTGTCATTCACAGTTTCTGCTTCTCCATCAGTTCCTGCATCTTTTTACTGCAGGGCTCTGAGGTTTTCTACACAAAGCATTTTTGAGTCCCTACTCACAGATGTTGCAGGTTCTTTAGCTTATGTAACAACCATCAAATTTCACTTCTGTCTGAAAATAGCCAGGTTTTTTTTGAGGGGGGGGGTTAGAGCAAGGTGAACTTTTCTACAGAAGGCTGATAATCTTTTCTATATACATTGATTTCATCACCGAACTGAGATCTGAGCAGTACACAAAGAGTGTTTCCTTTCTTGCTTTTCTACTACATAACTTCCAGGCAGCTCTATCTAACACAAGTGAAAAAAGTGTTTTCCTTCACGGTTACAAATAAAAACTGCATTTTCCTTAGTCTAAAAAAAACTAGCCAAAAGCACTCTTTTGTTTGAAGAACCTGCAAACAATCACGAGTAGAGAATAATGAATGTATGACAAATACTTCATGTAGAAAAGCTTGGAAAATGGGGTATTATTTATAATGGATTAACAGCCTCGTGTAGAAAAGCACTTTAACTAAGCAAATCTCCTGATTCTCCAAGCCTACCTCTTGCTCCTCCTCACACACTAACCCCACTGATCTGGGCAGTCCTCTACTCTTTTAACATGGATTCTTCTACTGAGCATCCACATCTCTCTGCCACAGAAGCCCCGTGTGCTCTGAAGGACTGAGCAGAGGGGCTGTTCGAGGGTGCATATTCCATTCAGGTTTCCTGGACTGCAATGTTGCCCAGAGAATGGGACCTAAAGCTTCCCTTCCGCACTGTGCAAAAGAACGGCGAAGCCCTGCATAATTCTGTCTTTTTAGAAAGGATGCCATCCAATGACTCCCACAGAAAGGCTACTGCCTGCCTGAGCTCCCAATACCCTCCTATGGCTGATTTTTTCAAGGGGAGGTTAGCAGTGAACTTAGGTAACCCTGGAATATATGTGGAGCCCCACATATATTCTAAAGGCAAGTCACAGCCAGTGCCCTGATTCTAAGGCAAGTTTCCATTTGCATTTATAATACTTCTTCAAATTGCCTATTTCCTAATACTGAAGAAGGGCTAAAGGGGGAGAGAATGAAAACAGTAAAGCGGCAACTTTAATTAGCTTAGCTTAGAATCAGATGAAAGACCAGAACGGAGGCATCCCTTCTGAGGCCAAGCTTATTTCTGCTCCAGAGTGTAAAACAACCAGGGCCCAGACCACTGGGTCCACCGCCCGTCCAGCCCATGTGACTCCCCTTCCTCCAGGGAAGGCATCACATTGTTCCTGTAAGTCAGGGATATCTGAACAGCTATGGATAAGATGTTCTTTTCATTATATCCTGTGGGGGAGGAGGCAGCATGCTAGATGCTTCATCCTCCTCCTTTTTCTCTTCATTTTGCAGCTTTCTCTTCACAATTTATTTGTGTTGTCACCAGGCTTTCAACTGGGGAAGGCCCTAGTTCCCAGTTTCACCCCTGCATGTAATGAGTAGAATGGGAAAGCAAAATTAGGGGTGAATGACAGAACTGCTCCGATCAATACGATCAGATGTTTTCATAAGGGGCCACAGGTGTAGCCACAGATGTAGGATACAGATTCTTCATTCCCAACACACCAAGGACAGAGAACATTGCAGAGTTGCTGCTGGCCTGGCACTTCTGGGCTGGAGAAGATGACAGAGGTCTGGAGCGGCCTTCCCCAACCTTGTGCCGTCCAGGCCTGTTTGAACTGCAACACCCAGAATTCCCAGTCAATGGCCCTGCTGGATGGGAATTCTGGGAGTTGCAGTCCAAATACCTCTGAAGGCCACAAGGTTGGGCAAGGCTGGTCCAGAGGAAAGCAAGCCTGGCCATTGCTGGGCTGAAACTGGTTTTGGACTTCCTCACTGATGAAAACATGGTCAGCTGATGAGCCACGCAGCCAGTGGAGAACCAGAAGTTCGAGTTAAAGCTGTAGACTGATTCCAGATGTTACCACTGGATCAAGGTGGCCATATAGCAGGGAGCAGAATGGTTGCTGAAAACAACACTGCATTTTCCTTGCTAAAAAGCACTGCTTAAAAACAGAAGTGAAATATTACCTAAAGAAGCTGTAAGCAACCATGAGTAGATGCACAATAAATACATAGTTCTGGATCACTGAGCACATATGAATACAAGTTTTGCTCTGGAAAAAAGTCTTTTCTAGACTTTTAAGCAATCTTTTCACTGCTAATTCAACTGCCGAACACATGTTTGCAGTATCGGAGCTCAAATCTCATCCATACCTTTTTAGTATTATCTTTTGCCCTCAAGCAGCATTTCTTCTCTTGCCATTTATTTGTCCTTACCCTTTCAAAGTTTAGTTCCACACTAATCATACTTTGGTAATAAATTATTTTGAACACACCTTTTTGTTGTGGTTTGTTTCTTTGGATAATGATGGAGTTTTCTGTGATACTACTGATGGAATTTGTGGACATCAAGAAATGGCTAATTCTATTAAAATTAAAACTATAAAGGCAAACTCTGCCTTACCATTTGGCTGCAAATGCATGCAGAATTAACCTGCACATTTATTATTATTATTATTATTATTATTATTATTATTATTATTATTATTATTACTATAACATTTCTATGCCGCCCCTTGCCGAAACCTTGGGGCGGCTTACAACATGATAAAATACATTGAAACACAATAGTACATAATAAATTACCATTAAATATAAAAATACAAAAAATACATTGATTTACAAATACAAAATTAAAATTATCAGTATAAAATAAAAATATAGGATGAGAAAGAGAAGGAAGAAGAAGTTGCCCAGGCCAGATCATATGTTTTAACAATTGAAATGATGTTTAAATAAAAAGGTCTTTACCTGGCGCCGAAAAACCAGTAACGACGGTGCCAGGCGGACCTCTTTGGGGAGTGAATTCCATAGGTTGGGCGCCACCGCAGAGAAAGCCCTCCTCCGGGTACTTACTCTCCTAATTTCTTTCATGGAGGGTTCCCGGAGAAGGGACTCTCCCGCAGATCTCAAAGGGCGGTCAGGCATATACGGACATAAGCGCTCATTCAGGTAGCCAGGACCCAAGCCGTTTAGGGCTTTATAGGTCATAATCAACACCTTGAATTGGGCCCGGGCTTCAATGGGAAGCCAGTGAAGCTGACGGAGGACTGGAGTCATGTGAGCATAACGCCCCATCCCCGTCAGCAACCTTGCAGCTCTATTTTGCACCAATTGAAGTGTTCGGACTGTCTTCAGGGGAAGCCCCACGTAAAGCGCATTACAGAAGTCTAGGCAGGAAGTCACCAGCGCGTGTGTCACCGTCGCCAGGCAGTCGTACTCCAGGTAGGGGCGCAGCTGATTAATCAGCCGAAGCTGAAGAAAGGCGTTCCTTGCTACCGCTGTCACCTGAGCTTCCAAAGAAAGCTCCGGGTCGAGGAGTACTCCTAAGCTGCGGACCTTATCCCTAAGAGGGAGTGTTGCACCATTCAGGACCAGGTCAAATCCACCCTCTCCGAAACCCGATCCGCCAACCAACAGGACCTCCGTCTTGTCTGGGTTGAGTTTCAGTTTATTGGCCCTCATCCATTCCCTTACCTTGGCCAAGCACCAGTTCAGCACAGCCACTGCCTCACCTGGATTAGTGGAGAATGAGAGGTAAAGCTGGGTATCATCAGCGTATTAATGATTCCGCAGCCCACACCTCCTGATGACCTCTCCCAGCGGTTTCATATAGATGTTAAATAGCAGAGGGGATAGAATGGAGCCCTGTGGTACCCCATGGCATAGCTGCCATGACATAGAGACATGGTCCCCCAGCACTACCTTCTGGAATCGACCGTCGAGATAGGAGCGGAACCACTGCAAAGCAGTGCCTCCAACCCCCAATCCCGCAAGTCTATCCAGAAGGATACCATGGTCGATGGTATCGAAAGCCGCCGAGAGGTCCAGAAGAACCAACAGGGATGTACTCCCCCTGTCCTTCTCCCTGCACAGGTCGTCGTACAGGGCGACCAAGGCAGATTCAGTACTGTACCCGGGTCTGAAGCCAGACTGAAAGGGATCCAGATAATCAGTTTCATCCAAGAGTGCTTGGAGTTGTCCCGCCACCACTCGCTCCAACACCTTGCCCAGAAACGGGATGTTGGCCACAGGTCTATAGTTAGTGGCCATCTCTGGATCCAGTGACGCTTTCTTCAGGACCGGTCGTATTACCGCCTCCTTTAAAGGGGCAGGCACTCGACCCTCCCTCAGAGAAGCGTTAACCACTTCCAAAATCCAGGTCCCAATCCCGTGCTTGGAGTTATTTATTAACCAAGACGGGCAAGGATCCAATAGGCAAGTGGTGGGACGTACTCTTCCAAGCACCTTGTCCACATCATTGGGCCGCAATAATTGAAATTCCTCCAATAATTTTGGACCAGACGGTGGCATTGGCGACTCCTCAGAGACCTCTGATTCATTAGTGGAGTCCAGCTCGTGACGAATCTGAGCGATTTTCTCCCTGAAATGCCTGGCAAAGTCGTCACAGCGGGCCTTTGAGGGTGGCATCGGATCTTCCTTAGGACCCAGGCGAACCAGGCCTTGCACCACTCGAAAAAGCTCCGCTGGATGGCATTGTGAGGAGGCAATGGAAGCGGAAAAAAACTTCTTTTTCGCCGCCTTCACCGCCACAGCATAGGCCCGATAGTGGGCTCTCAAGTGTGTTCGGTCAGATTCATCCCGTGATTTCCTCCACCTACGCTCTAGCCGTCTCCCAACTCGCTTCATCGCCCGTAATTCAGGTGTATACCAAGGGGAAGAGCGGACTCTGCCCAGTGGGAGAGGACGCTTAGGAGCGATCGTGTCCACAGCCCTGGTCATCTCTCCATTCCACAGTTCGACCAGAGCCTCGACAGGAGCACCAGTCTTGTCAGCCGGAAACTCCCCCAGGGCCTTCAGGAATCCATCCGGATCCATCCGGCTCCGGGGGCGGGCCCATACAATCGGGTCCGCACTCTTATAGAGGGAGAGGCCGCTCTCGAGCACAAACCTCACCAGGAGGTGATCTGACCATGACAGGGGAGTCAAACATAAGTTCTTCACCCTCAGGTCATCCTCTACCTGCCCCGTCGTGAATACCAGGTCCAGAGTGTGTCCACGTTCATGGGTCGGGCCAATGACGTGTTGAGACAGGCCCATGGCCGTCATAGAGGCCATGAAGTCCTGAGCCGCCCCGGTCAGTCCAGACTCGGCATGGAGATTGAAGTCCCCCAGGACCAACATCCTGGGGGTCCTCAACACCAGGTCCAAGACGGTCTCTGTCAGCTCAGACAGGGAGACTGCTGGGCAGAAAGGTGCACGGTACACCAATAGAATCCCCAATCTGTCTCGTTCGCCCAACACCAAGTAGAGGCACTCCAGCCCTGGTCTCAAAGCCAGCGTTATCCCATTTGTGATACTGTACCACCATGTGCACGGTGTCTTCGGAAGTCTCAGCACCAGGGGCAGTGCCTCCAGGCCAGCTCCTTTTGTGTGCAAGTCCGGGGTAGGGTGGGGGGCAGGACATACAGCCGTCCCAGCCTTATTTCTCAGGTGCTGCTAGACCAGCAAAGGAGAAGGTCTTTTGCCCCTTTTCCACTGGACTGCAGTCTCATGCTCTTAAGGTTTTCCCTTCTCTGCAGGCAAGGTGGAAAACTGCAGTGTCATAAAGGATTCTGGGGCACATCCCTGCTTGTAAGGAACCAACAAGAGAACTTGGCACTGCATGCCAATTCTGCAATGGGAGGCCCTTTTTGAACACTGGTTCCCTAAGCACCTCTGTGTCTGCCACTGGCGGGGGGCGGGGGGGTGCATGTGAGTGCAGAGAAGACTTTGGACCTTTCCCTCCCCTTTGCTAAATTGACTGGGACTCATGCAGGTATGTATGAACTATATTGCAATGTGTGGCTGTGAATGCTGGACCATAAGGAAGGCTGAGTGCCAAAGAATTGAGGCCTTTGAATTGTGGTGCTGGAAGAGACTCCTGCGAGTCCCTTGGACTGCAAGGCGATCAAACCGGTCAGTCCTAGAGAAGATCAACCCTGACTGCTCTTTCGAAGGCCAGATACTGAAGGTAAAACTCAAATACTTTGGCCACCTAATGAGAAGGAAGGTCTCCCTGGAGAAGAGCCTAATGTTGAGAACAATTGACATCAAAAGAAGAAGGGGATGGCAGAGAATGAGGTGGCTGGATGGAGTCACTGAAGCAGTCCGCATGAGCGTAAGTGGACTCCGGGGGATGGTGGAGGACAGGAAGGCCTGGAGGAATGTTGTCCATGGGGTCGCGATGGGTCGGACGCGACTTCACAACTAATAACATCATGCAGGTATTTTCTCTCATCGCCCTTGCTTATAGGCAGGTTGGTCTGACAGAACAGAGGGAGAAGGTCTGTTGTTTGCCAGGTCCGGGATTTCTTCCAAGAAAGCAAGGAATCCAAGGACTGAATACTTCAAGGAGAAACATACTTGGCAACTCCAGGGGTGACCCCAAAATCCCTGGACTCTACAGTGAGGGACAGAATGGGGAACAGTCAGGGATAAAGAAAACCAGGCAGAAGGTCCTCTTCCATGGTGCCTACCCTTCCGCCCCACCGGTCTGTTGATGTGATTCAATTTGCTAGAGCTCCAGGGGCTTTTTCTCACTTTCTACATCTTGAGAAAAGTTTCCACCTCAACAGTAAGCACCGCACTTGCACGCTGCTACCACCGTCCCAGCACATGCCCTGAGACACAGCTCGAATCCTCTCAGAACTACAGTGAGAATTCTGCATGGACCACTCCAGCTAGTTATAATACCAGATTAATTTTTTACAGGCTGCTTCTGCCAATGGCATCCAAGCTGCGGTAACCAGTAAACAGCACAATGTGCATCACAGTCTCAGTGATGCAGAACCTGACGCTGTCTACAGCCTCAGGAACAACACAGACATCATCACTGAAGAGGCTGACACAGGAAAGTGTATGTCGTCATACCAAGCTGGACTACATACAGACGGCTATGAGGCAGCTCTCCAGTACTGCTTCCACAAGCCCTGTCCTCTGACCCAGCTGAGAAATATCAGAAGGAATTACTCTGATGAAGGAATTTCTTACAGATATATAAACACAAATGTAGACAGACACATCCGAAGAGCCTCAACCAGGCATCTTCTAGTTACTATCCGAAATAGACAAACCAAACATTTCTGGGTACCTCACACTTCCAGGCATGGCTACTAACATAACTGGGGCATCTGGTAGTATAAATTCTATTCTCTGACCAGATGTCATTAATACTACTTATAGCTGACGACTCATTTCTGAGGAAAATACTTATAATGCTGCTCCCAGAAAGTATCATCCTAACTCATGGGTTATTGATTTCCTTTACACCAGCCTTCTCCAACCTTGTGCCTTCCAGACACATTTGGATTGCAACACCCAGAATTCCCAGTCAATGCTGGATGGGAATTCTGGCAGTTGCGGTCCAACTGCGTCTGAAAGCCACCAGGTTGGGGAAGAATGCTGTACACAAACAGCTGCCACAAAGATGGGCTATAAGCCACCAGGCCTGGTCCTAGCAGTAACCACGAGTGCTGGGGTGGTAGTTCACACTTGAGGCCAATGCACCAGCTGGACCCATGTGCTGAGATGTCTCATCTGGCCATGATCACCTGGGCCTTAGCTACATCCCATTTGATTTACTGTGACCCACTGTATGTGGGGCTGTTTTGGAAAGCAGCTTGGAAAGCTGAGGCCAGGCTGCTGACTGGAGCCAGTTATGGGGAGCTCGCTCCAGTAGCTTCAATGCTGCCAGCCTGTCTCTGGGCGCAATTCAGCGTGCTGGTTCTGACCCAGAAAGCCCTGTATGGCTTGGGATCAGGCTACCAGGAAGACCACCATCTCCTAGATGGGTTTTAAGACCTTTGGAAGAGGCCCTTCTCTCAATAGCATCCCTACCAGAGGTGCGTTGAGATGCAACCTCCCAGGGCCACTCGCATCTGCTGGTGCTCCCCGCCAAGGAGGCCGGGGTGGCCCCTTTCACCAGCAGGCAAAGACATCTTAATTCAGTTAGGCCTTTGACATATAAGCTGGTGTGTAGCCAAGGAGGCTTTATTTGGCTGGCTGCATTCAGTTGCTTTTATTACTGTGTTTAGGACTGAGTTTTAATCTGTTTTTTATATTGTAATTAGAATTTTGCTTTTCATCTGATTGTATTGTTAGTCATCATGAATACCATTTTTGGCACAAAGGTGGGATGTAAAATACATACATATGTACAGATGATTCATTCATATGATTTCATGTGTCTGTTTTTCTGAGTCTAAGAAAATCAGTTAGTCTTAGCAGTGAGAAAACAGCCTGTGACACATATTTGCTATTTAAGCACAAATAAGTCCTTAAGCACAGTCAGAATATTATTACTGATTTCAGCTGCACCTTTTTTGGTGAAAACTGTAATATTCCTCTCATTCGGCATCAGAACCATCTTGCCAGAGGAGTCATTAAGAGCAAGTCTGGCAGCCAGTGAATCCTGGTGGCTGGCCACAGGGAAAGGCAAAGTCCCCACTGTGACCTCAGGAAAGCCTCCGATGGCACAGAGAGGACTCCACCTTCGGAAGGCACCCGCTCCATCTTCTCAGTTCCTCCCGAGGTCCCCAAAATGGAAGACTGTCTTTGGGAGGGGTGCGGGCCAGTGCATTCTGGGTAGCAGGGAGAGGAGGTGAGGAGAATGCAGAGGCTTATCCTGTGCACAGCTGTTCAGCAGGTCACAAGCAGTGACAGAGGACTGGATCCAAACGGCACTACCCCATTCAGATTTAGACAGAGATGAGGTCTATGGTTCCCAGGAGGCCTGGCAAAGAGACGTGGCCAGGGCGTGGTGGAAGTTTAGGCCTTTTCTTCTGTCTAAACTTGCACTGGCTTGTGCCCTCATTGAATGAATTGAAACTCACAGACATCCTCACAGGGTCAAGCAGTGAATTCACTGCTCGGTGAGGAACTAAACCTGTCTGTCCTGCACAGTGAGGGGCACATTTGTTGCCTTATCAATTCCAGAGGCTATTTATAATCACCGAGTAAGTAAATGCTAGACATTCACCTTAGTTTGCACATTTCACTGGGGTAAGTTAGTTTGTCTGCAGTGGAAGTATCCACCCATCTCTCTCTCACTCTTTTGTGCTTGTTTGCTGAGTGACTCATAAGTATGGCTATTTTTACATCTTGTCTAGCATTTTAAGTGTGTCTCATTCAAGGCTATTTGCTCCACTTGTTTGCAGCACTGAGTTGGTGTTCATGAGATGTGCTGGTTTGTTCAGCCTGGCACTCTGAGTGCTTCCAAATGGAGGGCCCTTCTCGTACTTACCATCAGAAGATATTATGCAGCTATTCTGTCTTAACAGATTTTTCCCCATAAGAAAAAAAGTTAGAAAGAGTGATGGGGAAACACAAGAAGAAACACAATTGTCTTTACAAGTAGTAGACAATTGTCTGGACTCTCCACAGAATTCCCTAGCAGGGTGATGGCACAATAAAAGCCTTATCTGGGGAGCCCCTTTCTCCAGGAAAGGTATTTCCTGTCCAAACGGAAGAAGTAGAAGAAGCTAAATAACTCGGTTTAATGTACAATGAATAGTGCAGGGGTCGGAGAGAAACTGGCTGCATTCTACTCCAACATTGCTCTAACTAGAATTGCTATCCACATAAAAGACAGGTGGCAAAGAAGCATGAATCTATTTTATAAGTGCGCCACCATATGTTTTCCTTGACCAGCAGGCTCAGTCCCGCAAGGCAAAAGACTTTTGAAACTGAGGGGAAAAGCAGCTTTGTGAAATGGTCAAATATTTTCTAAAGTCAAAAATTCTACTGGCTTGAGCTTCACAGTTATTTGGATCCTAGCTCGGAGCCTAGCTTGAAGAAAGCATTTTCTTCAGTAATTCCAGAAGAAGGACTTTTATTGGGATTTTTCACAATACTGTCATAACTATGCTAATGATTGTCATGTAGTAGTTGGGAGATAAGTAGCTATATATCGAATGTTACATTTAAAATCCAAAAGAGCCTGTATAATGTAGTGATTAGAACCGGTGAGGTCTCTACTTGGGAAAAAAGCTCACTGGATGACCCAGTCACAGATTCTCAGCCTAACCTACATCACTAAGTTGTTGTGAAGGTTAAATGGTGCGGAGGAGGATTATATAAGCTGCCTTGAGTTCCTTGAAGAAAAAAGATGGGAATATAAGGCCAAGATCATTCACACTATTGTATTCCTAATCACAATGTATGTATGGACTGTAAAGAAAGATAAAAGGAAGAAAATTGATGCATGTGAGACATGGTGCTGGAAGAGAGCTCTGTAACTATCCTGGACCGAAAGTAGGATGGACCAGTCAGTTCTAGATCAAACCCAAAGGAACTTCTCTGGAAGCAAAAACGAGGAAACTGAGGTTGTCGTACTTTGGACACATCACGAGAAGGCAACGCTCACTGGAGAAGCCCATCATGCTGGAGAATGTCGAAGGCATAAGCAGAAGAAAAGGAACGCCAAATATGAGATGGAATGACTCTATAAAAGAAGTCACAGGTTTCAGTTTACAATAGCAGAGCAGGGCTGTCATGGATAAGATATTCTGGAGGGTTTTCATTGATAGAGTTGCCCTAAGTTGGAGATGACAGCACATTAGCAACAACAAATATAATTAATTAGTTAGTTAAAAAATAAGCGAGTATTAACTAAACTCATGAATATCCCTATTTCCTACAAGTAACTGCTAGTCTTATTCTATGATAAGCAGAGTCGTGGGGTCACCTCTTCTTTCCCTCTCCCTCTCCCTCACAGATGCACACTCACAAACCTTTGCGTATCATGTTTGCTTTTCAAACTTGCTGTTCATAAGAAGATCCAGATATAAAAATAATCAGATACAGTTTATTTTACTTAAAGTACCTGTTCACAGTTTAACAGTGATATTTAATAATGTATTAATGCTGCACAGAGCACTGCCCATTATGTTGAAGCAGTACGAATGCAAAATGTTGGAATCTGTTCACTGCCTCTGCGGTTATTTCTTAGCACCAAGCTACACATTAATTGGGGATCATTTTGATTTTTACTCTAAACAGCTGCACAGGAGAGAGATGTTTCTGAATTTTATCAGAGTCATAGTGCCAGAGAGGGAATGCTTAACTACCACCACCACCCTGCATCATTAATGTAGCTGCTAATTTATCCCCTCCAGGTCAAAACATGCAGGTATTCTACTGATACCTTTGAGTTCTAGAGACAAATTTCCAGCATTCAGAGCAATTTATCATGATATCTGCTCTCCTTGGTGACACCGTGAGCTGATAATCCTTATCTGTGAGTAAGCCATCCACCAAATGAAGAATGATCTCTTAGCAGTGCCATCTCGCCCTTCCTCCTGTTATAAGATGAACAGCTGGAAGTGGGTCTAGAGCAATAATGTTGAGAAAGCTATTGTCCTACACACACCTTTCAAGCCAGGTGACATCACTTTGGCCAAATATTTCTCTTTTTGTTACTGATCAAGCCATCATCCATCGTATCCCTTCCCCCCCCCGACTTCTCCACACACCTGCTTTAACCACATTAAAGACAGGGCAGGGAAATGGCATTGCTGCCCAGTGGTCTCCATGCCTGTACTGGCAGAGGCAGCATTGGTCTTGAGGACCTGTCAAGACTGATGCTGTCATCTCCAACTTAGGGCAACCTGTTGAGGACCTGTCCTAGATGCCCCCAACATCCATGCTGAGCCTGTCTTGTCTGTGTTGACTTAGGACTTTCGGGCTGCCATTCCAACCATGGGGCTCTCCTCTGTCATTTGTTATTTCAGTTGGGCAGGAGGATGGTGCTTGGAGAATGGGGAGGGAGATAACTCCCTTGTCATGGCTAAATCACGTCTTCTGAAGGCAGACAGTGGCTTGTCCCTCTGCAGCGGCAAGGGATCTATTAAAGGTGCCTACCCTAGAGCTGAATGGAATTTGATAGATTCCTCGTGACTCTCAAGTTTTTCCAGGTTTTTCCAGCTGGTCATTCTGTTGAAAGCCTGATTGTTCCCAGGAATGCAAAGATGGCTTGGGCAGCTGTCATGATAGCTTCCAAGTGCCCTCTCCTGCTAAGAAGAGCCAGTCCAACCATTTGTTTGTTTGTTTGTTTGTTTGTTTTAAAATGTATATGCTGCCCACTAGGCACAATGGATTATCTCGGCAGCTAAAAATAAAATTGATAATAACAGATGCTAAAAACCAACAACG
The DNA here is from genome assembly GCF_004798865.1 of Varanus komodoensis. Lineage (NCBI taxonomy): Eukaryota > Metazoa > Chordata > Lepidosauria > Squamata > Varanidae > Varanus > Varanus komodoensis. Next base: position 3,664,293 of record NW_025336223.1, on the reverse strand, counting down.
AATAAAGCCAAAATAATAAAATCTCAATAACCGTAAACACTAAACATTACATTGGATAATCAGGACAACAAAGTATCACCATAAATAACAAGTTCTCAACTCAATTAAAATACTCAGAGAATAGAAATAGAATGCGCTCCTCAGAGAGGTCCACCTGGCGCCATCATTATTTGCTTTTCGGCGCCAAGTGAAGACTTTTTTATTTAAAAGTTATTTTAACTGTTAATTTATTATTACTGTATTTATAGATTTTAATATATATAGCCAAGATGGTACCAGTTTTTAAATTATTAATTGTATTTTTTATGAATGTTGTGAGCTGCCCCGAGGCTTTGTTGCGATGGGGGCAGCATAGAAATGTTTTAAATAAATAAATAAATAAATAAATAAATGTCTTCACCTGGTGCTGAAATGATAGCCATGTTGGCACCAGGTGAATTTCTTTGGGGAACCTATTGTATAATCGAGGGGTAGTCACTGAGGAGGCTCTGCTTCTAATCACCATCCCTTGTACCTCCTTATGGGACAAGCTCTTGCAGAAGGACCTCCTGCCCAGATTCAATGGGCAGGTATGTATGTATGTGAGCAGAAGATCCTTTAGGTAGCCAAGTCCTGAGCTGTTTAAGGCTTCATATGTCAAAACAAGAACTTTAAAATCGGCCACAACTGGCAACCAACAGTTTGTACAAAATTGGTGGTATGTGAGTGTGTGAACTAATACCTGCTCCTAACCACACCACCCAACTTTGGGCCAGCTGAATTCTCTGGACTGTCTTCAAGGGCAATCCCACGTAAAGCACATTGAAGTAATCTAGTCTGAATGTTACCAGTGCATATGCAACAGTGGCTAGCTCTGTCTATCCACATAGGAACGAAGTTGGTACGTTTGCCACACCTGAATGAAGGTCCTCCTGGCCACTGGGACCACCTGGGCCTCTACTGATAGTCCTGGGCCCAGAAGCACCCCCAAGCTGCAGACACTGTCCTTTAGAGGAAGTGCAACTCCACCCGGGACAGGGTGATGGTCTTCCATCCCAGCAGAACAGCCACCCACCAACTGCACTTCTGTCTTGTCTGGACTGAGCTTCAGTCTAAGCTTGATATAAACCAAAGCCAAGCAGTTAAGCTGGCTGAGTGATGGCTAGGATGCCGGTGAAAAAAAGGCCTTCTGATTATGGAGCAACGATGGTTGTAATAAAACTATTCTTTGCCATTACCATTGTGTCCTCACAGCAGAGCTTTTCTAAGTACTCAAGGCCTCTTGCAATATGCCATAGCTGCAGATGTGAAATAAACCTCAGTAGGGTTTGTGAAGAACTTGTCTACAAAGCACTCTCATGTCACATGCATTACAGTTGACTTGAGCACTACAACTGATGCAACTCAGTTAGTGGATAGTCTATGAGATTATTTTTGAATAACTATTAATGTGGAAAAATCTGCAGTGGATCCAAATTTATTGTATTATTTATTTATTTATAACATTTTTATGCCGCACCCATCGCCAAAGCCAATGAGTTTGGATTTCTGTAAATTTGACCTACAGATTCTGCAGCAAAATTCTTTTTCCAAGAAAGCAGAATCTGTAGTTTTTTACTGGGGGTGCTGGGGAAATTCACAATTGTGATAATGTGATTTGTGCGAATGCACACTTGCATGAATGACTGGAACAAAAGTGGAACAGAATTCTTGTCCATTCCTCCAAAAAATCCATGTTTCTGTTAATGAGTGAACAAGAGAACAAACACTGCCTGACAATGACCAGAGACAAAATGGATTTAACCAATGCCTTACACCCCTAATGCAGCCAAGATGCTTAGCTAGGTCTGGCCAACCATCTACATACTTAATCCTTGATCCTTTTGGCTTATTACATGGAAGTCCAGTGGGATCTGTGGGAGAGGTAAATACCTCCCAAAGACACAGAGCAATCCCAGAAACTGTAAAGGAACTTGTGGTATGGCCATTCCTGAAGATACCTTGAATCCCTGCATCGGAATTCAGAAGACATAAACAGTTATTGGCCAAACACTAATATTCCTTTCCTACACTAGGTGCTCAAGCAGGTAGTTGCCAGTCAGTTCTAGACTTGGATAACAATTATTTTTCATATTCATTGCGATTAGGTTACTGCACAGAAACTGCTTTAGACACTCAGTGGGATGACCTTTTGCCAGGAAAGAGACAGAGGAAGAGTGACTGTGGTGATGTGCTTGGGCCTCTCAATTGCTTTTGATTCCAGTTATTAAGTGGAGCTGGGAGAATATTGTGAATGACGCCCAACTCAGTTTCTCCTTGAAGTGGGAGGGATATTAAATCAGTGTCTGGGCACGTAATGGTATGAAGTAAGGCCAGTCAATGCAAGCTCAATCTAGGTAAGTCAGAAGTTGCTTCAGTTTACAGAGCCTAACACACAAATATGTATTTAAAATACAGATACAGATACAGTGGACTAGCAGATACAGTGGACTAGTTCACTACTATATGGATTATAGTTAAAAAGGATATCACCTAATTAAATTACTGAGAATTATACAAAGTATTGTACATATACACAGTGCATTGTTGTTGTTAGTCGCGAAGTCGTGTCCGACCCATCGCGACCCCATGGACAACATTCCTCCAGGCCTTCCTGTCCTCCACCATCCCCCGGAGTCCACTTAAGTTCACACCAACTGCCTCAGTGACTCCATCTAACCACCTCATTCTCTGCCATCCCCTTCTTCTTTTGTTGTCAATTGTTCTCAGCTTTAGACTCTTCTCCAGGGAGACCTTCCTTCTCATTAGGTAGCAAAGTATTGGAGTTTCATCTTCAGGATCTGACCTTCTAAAGAGCAGTCAGGGTTGATCTCCTCTAGGACTGACCGGTTTGATCGCCTTGCGGTCCAAGGGGACTCGCAGGAGTCTCCTCCAGCACCACAATTCAAAGGGCTCAATTCTTCGGCGCTCAGCCTTCCTTATGGTCCAACTTTCACAGCCATAGCCTTGACTATACGCACTTTTGTTGGCAGGGTGATATCTCTATTTTTAGTATGCTATCTAGGTTTGCCATAGTTTTTCCTCCACAGGAGCAAGTGTCTTTTCATTTCTTGGCTGCAGTCCCCATCTGCAGTGATCTTGGAGCCCAGGAAAATAAAATCTGTCACTCCCTCCATTTCTTCCCCATCTATTTGCCCGGAAGTGAGAGGACCGGATGCCATGATCTTAGTTTTCTGTGTTGAGTTTCAAGCCAACTTTTGCGCTCTCCTCCTTCACCCGCATCAAGAGGCTCTTTAGTTCCTCTTCACTTTCTGCCATGAGAGTGGTATCATCTGCATATCTGAGGTTGTTGATATTTCTCCCAGCAATCTTAATTCCAACTGGTGATTCATCTAGCCCTGCCTTTCTCATGATGTGCTCCGCATATAAGTTAAATAAGCAGGGCGACAGTATACAGCCTTGCCGAACTGTCTCTTGTAATACCTGAGACCAACAAAAGCAAAGAATCTGCTTTGATTAGGCTTTTATTCCCTTCATTTTATAACTCACTCTTGTAACAGATATATTATTAGTCATAATAATTATTATATTTCCATACTGCATAATTATTATATTTCCAATAGCCAGCACTCTGTTCTCAGTTATAAATACAGTGGTACCTCGGCTCACAAACGCCTTGGTTCATGAACAGATCGGGTCACGAACAAAAATTTCTGAAAAATTTTTACTTGGATCATGAACACTGCTTTGGGTGGCGACCAAGATTGCAGCCATCTCCCCCCTGCCCCAAGTGGGGAGATGGCCACGATCGCAGTTCTGTTTGTGCAGGGAAGGCATGCGTGATCAGAGGCCCGCTGCTGCAGGAAAGACGGGAGCAGCAAAGCAGAGCCGCAGGGGAGATGGCCGAGATTGCGCCTGTGTTTCCTGCAGGAGCACACCTCTGATCATGCACGAATTCCCTGCACGGACAGAACTACAATCACGGCCATCTCCCCCCACCCTCCCAGTGGGGAGATGGTCACGATCGCAGTTGCTTTTGTGCAGGGAAGGCATACGTGATCAGAGGCGCACTCCTGCAGGAAAGATGAGTGCAATCTTGGCCATCGCCCCCCCCCATCCCCAGCACGATCGCGGCCATCTCCCCACTCAAGGGTGGATTGGGGAGATGGCCACGATAGTGCTGGTTGAAACAACAATTACAAGAGACCAGAATGTGATTCTGTATCAGGTTTGAATCTATCTGGCCTAGCGGGGCTGAAAGTTGCTTGTCTTCAGAAGACTGAGGTCACTGTGAAGAGGTAGCATGATAGCCATGCTCAGTGAGCTGTTATCTGTGTTTGTAGGATTTTGTACTGCTCCATAAACCTGCAAAAGCTGCTTGACCGATGACAGCGGAATAAAGCAAAACGTTCGAGCATGCAGGAACACTCAGGTTGCACTATGGTAAATCTTGACGTTTTACTTCCCCCTGTACGCTCGACGAAGAGCTGCAGCCAATCCTGGCTCCTGGAGAATGTATGGCGCACATCGCTGCAACTCCCCCTCCTGTTTGACAGGATCGTACGCAGGTGACACAAGAAAAGGTTTTTACAAAACTGAAAAACGGGGCAGGGGCTGCGACGGGCGCCACAGAGTAGCGCGCGAGCGCTTACCCCTTTTCCGCTTTTCCCAGTCAAAACTGCTCTCTCCAAGTTGAGTTTCGCCCTTCAGGGGAAAGCATCCGAGGCGATTTTCCTTTTACAACGTCCTTATACACCTACGGGGTCGTACGTATAAACCAAAAAAGTGGCCCATCCACTAACACCCCTAATTTCAGTCCCACGGCCCGGCTCTCCAAGACCCTCCCCCTCCCGTAACGTTCACCTGCGTGCTCCCTGTTCCACACGAGACCGCAGCTGCCCCGTTCGCCGTCCCAGGCTGCAGCCTCCCGGCACACCTGTTGCCCGGAGCAGCCCGCAACGGGCGGCGCCATCCCGCCTGGTCCCCGCGAAAGCGGCCGCGCATGGACGGCGCGTCTCCTCCCGCTCCTCCCCCACGCTTCCCGCCGGGAGGGACGCGAACCCCCCAGCGGCCCGGAGTGGCACTGGTGCCGCCATCTCCCTAGGGAAGACGCATGCGGGCAGGGGCGCGCCCAGAGTAGCGGACACGCGCGCAGCAACAGAGGCGGCCGGGCCGGGGCCGCAGCCATTGAATCGAGCCGCCGCCGCCGCCCGTGACGGGGCGCCCTCCTCGGTCTCCTCCTCCTCTTGCGTCGCCGGAGGAGATTCCCAGCCAGACGCGCGCTGCGCCAGCCCTGCTCGCCCGCCGCCTCTCCACGGACCCCGCGGGCTCCCTCTCCCACCCTGGTCTGTTGCCCTCGCTCCTGCTTTGGGTGGGATGCGGGCAGCGGCAAGCGGCGGGCAGGGCAAGCGAGGCAGCCGCTCCCGCGGGCGGGCAGGCAGACGCGCACGCACGCTCCCACCCGCCGGCGCTAGCAGCAGCAGCGGCAGCCGCCGCCGCCGAGGATGCTCCGGTCGCCATGGCAGCGGCAGCGGCAGCGGTGGCAAGAGGTAAGATGGGTCCTCTCGCTCGGCGCCCTCCCTCCGGGGCCGGGGCCGGGGCCGGGGCCGAGGCCGAGCGCGCCAAGGGGCTGCTGCTGGCGGCGGCCTCGGCTCGCGCGGCCGTCCACGGAGCGCTCGCCTGCTCCGGCTCGCCTGGCGTTCCGTCGCGGCTCGCTTCGCCCCCTCTCCGGCTTCCTGGTCGCTCGCTTTGAGCAGAGCCTCAGCCAGGGCGGCTCAGGGGCCGCTGCGCCTTCTCTCAGGGGGTCCCAGGCCCTTGCCCGCCCGCCTGAGCAAGGGCCTGGGGCCCCGCGCTCCCCGCCGCGTCCTCCCCGTGGGCGCATGGGGCCACGGGCGCCGCCGCTGGCTGCCGGCCGCCCTGCTCCCACGTCCCTTCTTGCCCCACCTCTGCAGGAAAGCGCGAGGGAGATCCGCGCTGTTCTCTCCCCGCTCCCTCAGTTCCCGTCCCCCTCGCCGCCTCTCCCCCCAGTCCTGCCCCCTCCTCAATAACCGTGGAACTAACTCTGCGGGGCCCCCGCCAGTTGCCGCTCGCGTGAGCTGAAGGCCAAAGAACTGGTGGGGATGTGGGGGTAGTGGGGCCGCCTGCGCCCTCCTTCGTGCGCCCCCCTCTCCCCTGAGCCCTGGGAAGCATCTGCAGCAGCCGGAGGGCCTCAGGCCCAACTCTGTCAGGCATCCTCAATGTCAGCCTAGCATCTCGTGCTGATACATTTCTGGGCCATCTTGTCCCCCCTCCTTTCTCCCCGTCTCTGCCTCTTTCCCTTCAGTCACAAGCCTGTGAGTTAACTTGTTTCCCTAGTCAGGAAGAACTTCCCATCTGGAAAGACGACTAGGATGGTGGGAGGTGGCATTTAACAGGAAGTATGGCGTGGAGTGGTAATCTGCCAGCAAAAGGCTTGCTGAGAACCAGGCACCATTCAAACCCACGCCGCAAGGTATAAAAAACAGGAGATGGTAGCCAAGAGTAGGGCGTATCCAGACAGCAGCTTGTCCAAAGCTGTTTTAGTGCTATGAGGCTTGACCGTAAGCTGTGGAAAAGGTATGCAAGAAAGTGTGATCAACTAGTGCTGCATTTAGTGCAATCCTTATTTTGGGCTGTGCTGATCCCATTTGGACTAGCAGGTATCAGAAGTGGCATCAACAGATCTAGGTGAGGCTGGTGGGTGTCAAGTAGTGTTGGCATGTCTGACACACAGGCCTTTTTGTAGATTCTTAAATGTGCCATGATGCTGAAGCATTTTAAAAACCTGCAAAAGCTAGGAATCTTAGGCCAAAAAATCACTTTTGCAATAGGCAGCAATGCCTGCCCGAGTTTGACAGGCCAATGTCTGTACAGAAAACCCTCAGTCACAGGCAGGCAGGATTCCAGACAGAGTTAGCAGTCAGAGTCAGGAAGACGTATTTAAGGCAGCGGACCTTTCATCAGCCTTTGATACTGCTGATCATGAGTTGTTGCTGATGTGTATTTGCATACATGGGCTGGAGGTGGAATTGCCACATGTCTCAGAGGAAACAGAATGGCGTTGCAGCAATTAGTTTTTCCTTTCTGCCTTTTTTTGTATAAGGTACTTGTTTAGCAGGTGTTCCTGGGATTATATTTTTCCCTGCCCAATCTTCTCCCCCTGCAGCCAGACTCCTAAGTGATATTTAGCTCTAAAAGTATTGTACAGACTGCTGAAGAATCTTTTCCAATCAGTCTCCAGCCAACTCTGGGCAAATGAGAAGGCCTGGGCCAGGATGGAGGGAGCTTTATCAGCCGAGTTGGATGCAGTGAGGCAAGACTGCAGCAGGGATCTCTGAGATTAGGAGGCCACTGGCAGGACTCAGTGAGGAATCCAGGTCTGCAAGAGCAATGGGGAGCTGCAAGGCAAGACTGAGGAGCAGTAGCAGAGCCATGGTGGAGCTCAGGCCTTGAAACAGCACACGAGGACCAAGAATGGATGGCCGGGAATCTTTAGACTGTAACAGCACAGGCTTCTGTTGTTTAGCCCTATCCAGAATGCACCAGTTTGGGGAAGGCTGCTGCAAAACACTTTAGTTCTTGTTAAGGAAGTGTCATGATCTGCTAAGCTAAGAAATTTGGTGTGCAAGGAAGAAAGTCCAAATGATCCCGCTTTCTGCATATCCCCTTCTTAGCATGGGACACACTTCAGCAGGAGAATTACCCTGCCTAAGCCTCACTGACCTAAGAGATACTTGTGTTCTCAACCATGGCACTTGCACAGGGGAATGTCCCAGTGAACTGCATCCTCTGTGCCAGAATCGTGTGTCTTCCACACTGTTTCCCCTATGAGTGCATGAAGTGTGTTGCCTGAGGCAGTGATGCATTTGCTTCATGGCAGGATTGCCTCCAGCAGCAGGGCAGAGCAGAGGGGCATGGTTAGAAGCGAAGGAGGTACAGAGGCACTTGCCAAAATGGAAACTGCAATCCTTCACCTCGCTGTTTAGCTGTCTAAACCCTCTTTCCTGGTCCTTCCTGGGGTGCAAAAGAGCAGGCTGTGTTATGCACACTGGGCCAGTGGTGTGGTGCAACAAGCTAACTGTTATGGGGGTTGGAGGACTGGAATTACTTCTGTGAGTTGGGGGCTACAAGGGGAGAAGGCTGGAAAAGATAGAGCTGTTTCTTATGTTTTCTTTTCTTTTTTTCTTTCTACAGTAAGAAAGGTTCTCTAAGCCCTGAATTACCAAGGGACTCTGGAAAAAGAATTAATCCTTCATGCAGTTGCTGATTGGCTATCTACAGATTCCTAATCAGAGGTGAAGGTTCTGGGGGACAGTGAGTCCAGGGGGTTGGCAGAAAAACAAAGGACGTTGATCTCCTTAAACTCTGAAGAGCAGCTCAGGAGCTCGGTGATAGAAGCCTAGCAATGCCCTGTGAGAAGCAAAGCTTTCATTCTGTTGCCAGTTCGCACCTCTCCTGAGAACCTTCCCCTTTTCCCTTTATTCAAAGGAGAGGCAAAGCAGAGTGGGTTGTTACAAGAAAGTAGTAATTTTTGAAGCAGAGAGAAAAAGGAAGAAAGCAATAGGAAGAGAGGTGGTAACAGTAAAGGAAGATATTTCCACCTCTACTTCACCTTGTTTTTTCTTTAAAAAGTTATAATTTTAAAGATATATACCTGCTTCTCCATGCTTGAGGCAGACTTTTAAAAAACTAATTGCAATAGCAATAATATAAAATACAAGTATAAAACAAATCCAAACATTATGTTACTAAGCTTAGAAAGTTAGTAGCACAACGATACAATCCCCCACAAAACCTGGCAGCACAAATACAGACCCTAACCCTAATCCACCCTCATCAACAGATACCCTTTGAATCACCAGGAAATTAGTAATCACATAGAGTAGCAGACCCAACATATATTGTCCAAAGGCCAATGAAGAAGGGGTCTCACATTTAATCTGAAAATCCAGGAGGGATTTGTATAAGGTAACATCCTCAGGGAGATAGTTCAATAATATCAGGCTCATAGCAGTAGAGAGATGTAAGGATCCTGCTGCCCACTGTAGAAACTAACTTTCCATAAAAATAAAGCAGGATCCTATTAGATGACTGTAAAAGACAGGGAGGGAGCTGATAGATGGTGCATAAGTTGCTTTCTGTTTAATTTTTTGTATGTTCTGTACAAATTATTCTTTTCTGGAATAAAATATATTTTTTAAAAGTCATCAAAGAAAACAAAGGAAGGGAAATTTTAAAAAGTATGGCTCAGAAGAGTGAGAGGGAAGGAACCAGTGAAAGGGGGAGTAAGAGGAAACAATGAGGACTAGATTAAGGTAGTGCATCTTCCTCATGGCAATACACCACAGAGGTTTTTTCCTGCATCTCTCTCCTATTTCCTTTGGGAAGTACGGGAGGGAGCAACCACCGACTACTTTCCGAGGATCCCGTGCATGACCTTTATCTGCTTCCAAAGCCTGAGAGAAGGCAGCACAATGAATCGTGGGGGAGGCAGCAGCCCCATGGAGGAACTATCAAAGGCTACCCTGCACAATAATTCGCTGTGGTGGCTGGCTTGTGGGCTCCTCGCCCTTCTGGCCAACTCCTGGATCATCCTGAGCATCACAGCCAAGCAGCAGAAACACAAGCCCCTGGAGCTGCTGCTTTGCTTCCTGGCAGGGACACACATCCTCATGGCTGCCGTGCCACTGACCACCTATGCCGTGGTGCAGTTGCGGCGTGAGTCTTCTGACTACGACTGGAACGAGAGCATTTGCAAGGTCTTTGTCTCTACCTACTATACGCTGGCCTTGGCCACATGCTTCACGGTCGCTTCCTTGTCTTATCACCGTATGTGGATGGTGAGGTGGCCTGTCAACTACCGCCTGAGCAACGCCAAGAAGCAGGCCCTGCACGCTGTGATGGGCATTTGGATGGTGTCCTTCATTCTCTCGACATTGCCCTCCATCGGCTGGCACAACAATGGGGAACGGTACTACGCCAGTGGCTGCCAGTTCATTGTCAGCAAGATAGGTCTGGGTTTTGGCGTATGCTTCAGCTTGCTTCTCCTTGGGGGCATTGTCATGGGCTTGGTGTGTGTGGCCATCACTTTCTACCAGACCTTGTGGGCACACCGCAGGCACCACCGATGCCATCACCAGACAAGAGAAGACGCATCCTCTTCCTGCTCTTCAGCTCACAACACCTTCAATGTGCCAGCCATTGTGGTAGAGGATGTTAGAGGAAAAAGGCGATCGTCTCTGGATGGTTCGGAATCTGCCAAGACCTCCATGCAGATGACCAACCTCATCAGCGCCATCGTTTTCCTGTATGACTCACTGACGGGGGTGCCCATTTTGGTAAGGAAGACCACCTACTCCTTCGTTTTCCAGCCCTTTGGGAGTTTGTGTAAGGACCTAGAGAGCCGCCAATTAGAGCTCAGTGGGGAGGACATGTAGATGTTAGCCCAACGGTTGTTAAAGAACAAGGGGAAATAGGCTGTTCGAAGGGTGGCTTGAAGAACCACAGGGCTTAAGAGGCTGGCAGACTATATGAGGAGACATAGCTGTTTATTATATTTACTTTCTGCCTTTTTTCCTGAACGGTATATTTAAGGTGGCTTACATGATCTTCCTCTTCCCCTGTATTTTTGTCATTGCAATAATGTGTTGAGGTCAGTTGGGCTCAGAGTCAGTGACTGGCCCAAAGTCATCAAGTGAGCTTCATGGTCAATTGGCAACTAAAACCCATCTTTCCTAAGTCCCACTCCAGCACTAAGCATAACATCACACTGGCACTCACTTTGGTTTGCTTTGAAATGCAGGCCAAATGAAAACTTCTGCATCTCTAGTGCAAGGTTATCTCTAAGACTTACTGTTGCAACAATGGTTTCCTGCCCCTGACGTATCTACACACTCCCTGTGCCCCACCATTTTTGCTGATCAAATGTTTTTTTGTGGGATTTGAAGCACCACAGCAATGTACAAAACTGTGCAGATATATATAAAAGCACATGCACCATAAACAAGAATGACTCTGTCATACCACCTGTAAGAGTGAATAAAACTATTAACTCTTTCCAGATTCAGGTTACATTCAAATGCTTTTCTGAATGACTTCTAAAGCGCCTAATCTCTGAGCTGATGTCTCAGTTCCTGTTAAGATTGGGAGATCACAATCATTTTAAGAAAGCTGTGCATGTGTGCAGATAGAGCTGTGATACAGAGATCTATTCTCAGACATGGACTTCGATATTCTTTAATATCAGAATTAAAGTCAAATTAAAATAACAGATTTGGCAACCCAAGATTCTGGTAGATTGTAAATTGGGTACCTGCACCATTTCCCCACTTGTTCAGCTTCTTTAAGTTTTGATGCCTGTCTGTTTTGGCACTGCTTAATTTACATGCTTCAATGACTTCACACCTGTCACACACAGTCATAGTGTCCCCAGGTCCAGCTATTGGACCTAGTATATCAAGCAGGTCCCATGTGCTGCAGTTACCTTCCAAAATGGATCTGTTGTTATACATTAACAAAATGCAGTCCATATATGGTGGAAAGTTCTGTATATCGCAAAGAACAGTGCAGTGGGAGAGAGCTGTGGTGAAAGATCCTATGGAATATTTGTCAGCCAGAGCAGTTCACCTGACGTCAGGCAGGTGCCTTAACCACAGCTGTGTCCCCAACTGCAGCACTTTATTTTGTCCAAAGGGAGCAATTCAAGAGGTGCGAAGGGTGCTAAACTTACCTCAGCAATAATCAGTTTTACAGGCAAGAAAACATTTTGGTCCCCCCTGAACTGAGTTCCAGAGTTCTGCCTATTTACTTGGTTCCACAGAAGTTAAGGGAGAAATTGATGATCACTTATTTTCATAGCTTGGCCCTTCATATGTAAAGTCTCATTGTGAAATTGATTGTTAAAAATTGTTTCAATGGAACATGATTGAATGGACCTGGGTGGCTTTACCTGGGTGTATACCCCAGAGGTGTGCAGGCCGTAGTTCAAGATCTACTGGTAGATCTCTAGGTAATTTATGGTAGATCAACAAAGGTTTCTGAATCCTAATTGTTTAACAATGGTAACAACCATAAGCCTTCCCTTGTGCTAAATTAGGATGCTAAAATGAATAAAAGTGAGTGTGGAGTTTTGTAGGTGAGAACTGTGAACTTAGTTTTAGCACTGAAACAAAAAAGCATCCCAATTCTTAAAATCTTTAGACTTCTAAGTCTAAATCTGCTATTTTTCACCTAATTTCAGGTTTGCCTAAGTCTGTCCACCCCTGCAATACACATGGATGCACTTGTGCACACATGCATGCACACAGACAGCTAACAGTTTCAACATGAGTTTTTAAAATTAGCATCCTAAAATAATGGTAAAGCATTAGATTTCCCATGTTTGTTCCCAGTGTTTGATCTTCACCGTCACATTTCCAGAAAATCTGACATGCATGAGAAAGGCACATAGAGAGCACTTTACCCAGTTTCTAAAGCTTCAAGCCTTTTCCACAGGATTTTTCAAAGCAGTTTACATTTCATACAATGGTCTCTCAGGCCCCTTTTCACCAAATGAAGCTCTGGATCTTCTGAGGTGGAGGGAATAAGAGAGGGCGGGTCTGTTGAAGGTGGCAAGAAGAGAAATTGCTGCCATTGTCAGTTTCAATCAGAGCTCACATTGCTGATGGGATGTTTGTCCTCCTAAATGTGTCTTCCAGGGGCAGAGAGTATAGAAGTATTTGTTATACCTGAACAAATATAAGCATCAATCATAAAAATGAACAAAAATGCTGCAGTATATGTTTGCAGTGAATTAGGTTATCTGACCCTTGCCAGAAGCAGAAGCTTAACTTTTGCAAGCGCATGTGCTGACATGCACAATTCCAGCTTCAGCAAATGGTGAGTTAGTCAAATGACTGGTTTGGTATGAACTCCTGCCACAGTTTAGAATGTAATGTCCATTGTGTGTCCTATTCCTCACACAGGGCAAAAGCAAACAATCACATAAATGTTTTTCTATTGCTGGTAGTACTTGGACAGGAGACAAGGCAGGTGCATTGATATATTTATTTTATCTCACTGTTGCCACTGATCAAGCTAGTCTGACAGGATCATGAAAGGGCCTAAAACTTGCAAAACCAGTGAATTGGGTATCATGAGTAGCAATCCCTCTTTCCATCCTGCAAAAAAAGCTGCTGTCAGACTTGCTGTGCATTGGCACCCTAATGGTGGGATGTCACTCATGCCAGCTTTCTCCTCCTTGGCTCCCTCTTTCTAGGTGGTGAGTTTCTTCAGCTTGCGCTCTGACAGTGCCCCCACCTGGATGGTTCTGGCGGTGCTCTGGTGCTCCATGGTGCAGACGCTGTTACTTCCGTCCTTCATCTGGTCCTGTGAACGTTACCGGGCTGATGTCCGCACTGTGTGGGAACAGTGTGTGGCGATCATGTCTGAGGAGGATGGGGATGATGGTGAGCCCCTCTCACCCCTGTTCCCTCCAGGACTGGAGGGAGGGGGAATCCTTAGGCCCAGGGTACCAGGCTGGTTCTGGGGTCTCACAGTTTGGGGCTGTGCCCCAACCCTAGTAAACATTTGAATGTGAACATCAGTTTTGGACTTCTCCAAAATTGGGTTCAGTGCTCAGCATGAAAGAGATTCTCTACCCCTTCTCTGTGAGTTGTACAGAAGAGGAGGGGGTGCAGAATCAACAGTCTTGAAGCAAGAACAGTTTGGATAATGTTTTGTGGGATGAGCATCTGGGATCAGAATCAAACCAGCTCTGACCCAGACATCGATCTGACAAGGGTTTTGTTTTTGTTTTAAAGATAAATACAGGCAGAATCAAATGTGTGAATTGGTTTGCGGGTGGAGAGGGGAGTTAATCCTCCTGGCATCATTTTCCTAAATTTAATCATCCCAAGAATTGCCATTTATTCCACAGGGGAAATCATACAAATTCCAAATGTTCCTCCCAGTACTGCATTTACCTTTAAAAAAAAGTCTGATGTCACACCTAAAAAAACAAAAAAACAAATCGATGTCAAATGCACTTTAGCCCTTAGATAAAACAGAGTTCATTTATGATGATAGCATTAATAGCACTTCAAACAACATAGCATTATATTAAAAGCAGTAAGCAGGTTAAATGCCACTAAAAGCAGCATGCAGATAAAACAGGCAAAGAACATCTGGTATTTATGAGCATCTTCCCTTGGAACTTCTTCTGCTGAAATTAAAGGAGCTTAGCAGGAACATTTCTGCCTTTTTGTGCAGCACCCATTTCCTTCAATTGAGCCTGAACAGAAGAATGCCTTGGGGAAGTGTACTCCAAATGCTCAGGAGAAGGGCAGGCTGAAGCCAGACATGCAGCCCACTAACATCTGCATAAAGATACAGTAAAGAAGCCAGCTGCCTGGAGCATGGCATTCCATGCTTGCTAAAATATATTGCCACATTTTACTGAAATAGAGTAGTAGGCATTAGCTAACTGATGAGAAGATAATCAGCTGACCTCTCAACTGATCACTCAGGAGAGGAAGGCGGTGAGTGGGTCACCATTAACTAATATTAAAGTGAAGGTGAAGCCTGATGTAAGATTCTAATAGCAGTCGCAGACGTGAGCCCTGTTTCACCTGTTTCATTACAGCTGATCAAAAGCCCCATCAGATATCAGTTTTGCCCATATGCTTATGCATCAGGGCTTTGCCTTTCTTCAGGCAGAAGATGACTATGGATTTGCTTATACTTTTCCCATCATCTTACAACAATAATAGCTTCCCAACAACAACACAAAATGGGTGTAGCCCCGTTGAATAGTACGTGCAGTTTGGAGATGGCATGGTGCTTGCCTTTAGGCTTCCTCCACAGCTGGCCCTTCTCACACTGGCCACAGTGGAAATGCAGCGTATAACCAGCATCCTAAGGCTGTGTTCATTTAGACTTTCATAAACAGAATCATGGAGTTGGACAAAATCCAGTGTATCTGTCTGCCCATCGCCGTGCTCCTGGACAACATACCCCATGGCTGGAGCATCCCTCCCTGAAACCTCTCTGGCGTTTCCTTTAAAAACACCAAGCAATAAAACAGCTGATTCACACAACCATTATGCCATGGACACATCTGTGCAGCCCTACTTGTAGTGTTCATACAGGTAAACTGCTCATTGCATTCACTGTATAAGCCAAGATTACAAGCAAGCCAACATTGCTGGGCATTTTATTTGCCGGACCAGTTCACTACACTCTCACAGTAACAGATGTCAAGCTGTGGTGAAAACCAGCCCAAATATACACAAGATCTGCCTAAAAGCACTGGAGTCTGGGTGCCATCATTTCTGCCCTTTGTCTGTGTAGGGTGGGTGGACAAAAGAGAAATGGGAGTGAGGGAAGAAAATATTGACTCCCTGTCATCCTCTAGATGGCACTGGTGATGACTATGGCGACGGGAGGATCTGCAAGGTGCGATTCGATGCCAATGGAGCTGCAGCTCTGAAGCGGGATCCCCGGGATGCCAAACTGCTTCCAGTGCATCACATGCTGTTGCCCCATGACCGGGTGCACTACCTACAGGTAAGCTGTCTGCTCTCCTGAAATCTGCTCTGGGAGGATCTTGTCGCTGGCCTGAAACACATCCTGGCCATACCTACCAACACCTGGAACCTATGAATTTGTATGTACAAGCATGCATTGCTGCCCTATATGAAATCAGCCTGTCTATTATAGGTGGAAGCCGTTCCCTAGCTCTGTTTCTTGAGATTCTTCAAACTAATAATTCCAGTGGGCTAAACTCGAGAGCTTCTTCATATGCTGCTTGTGCATATATACCACTAAGCTATGCCCTTTCCTCAAAGTGAAGAGAGAGAATTTAGGATTTAGCCAAGCTATACGGATAAATCCAAGCTAGATGTTATAGGGGACATCTGGCTGCCACCAGCTGGTCCCCTCCCATCTCCTCATTAATGTCTCCTGTAGGAAGATGCATGGTATTTCATCACCCTAATCTGCAGGGGAATGCATGAACCACAAGATTCAGTTCAGGCCTTGATTCAGAAAATGGCTCAATTAGAAGTGGACCAAATTGAAGGCTTCCCAGTTCAGGTAGGAGCCCAAAACTGAAACATGGAAATCAAAGAATCATGCCTTCCATTGACTATTGTGGAAAATTCTCAAACAAGTATAATTTGTCTCTTGGACAGAATGGGATAGAATTTGTACTTTTGAAGACCCTGATAAAGGAATAAAGGCTGCCTGTAGTAGGTTTTCTCATAAGCTCTGTAGACTTTTTTAATGTACCTGCCACTAACTTTTTTCATTTTCAGAAGAACTGCCAGCATAGTTACCTCTTCTGAGGCAATCCAATCTGACAGGCTCTGACTGTAATTCCACAGCAAGGCGAGAATGTTGCAAGTCTTAGGTTGTATTTTTTGAGCCACAGTCATGCAAAGCCAACGTATTTTAATGTTCTACTTTGCTAGTGCTGGGAGCCACGCAAAACCAACATATTCTGCAATGCAGAGCCGATGTACTGCAGTTTTCTCTGTGTCAGCTTTGCGGGGGATGGGCAAGGGGGTTGCTGGACCTCAGAGCTGTGGCTCCAAATAATTCTAAGGCCTCCCAGACAATGTCAGGAGGCCATATAATTGCACCCTGAATTGTGCACAATGAAGAGGTTGTAACATAGACTAAGAAGCAAGAACAACTAAAATAGGGCAGGATGCTAGGATGAGAGGTACATTGTAAGGTTTAAGGAACACTGCAGAAAAGAAGGATTAGTTTGCAAAGGACAAAGGAGTCATGCATAGTTCAAAGGTTTTGCTACTAGAGAGGAGCCATGCGAAGCCAATCAATTTTGAAGCTTTTCCTAATTGACAGGAATCAAGTGGAGGCGAAAAGGGGCCAAAAGTCCAAACCTCACAAGGAAGTGATCTGACCATGATGAGGGAACTGATGTTAGCCACCAGCCTCCACTGTCTGATCACCAGTCAAGAAAGCCCAGGTCCAGAATGTGAACTTTTTATGTGTGTTGGGTCAGTGACATGTTGAGACAGCCCTATGGTTGTCATGGTGGCCATGAAGTACTGAGCCTCCTTGAACAATGCAGCCTCGACATGGAGATTGAGGTCCTCAACATCAAGTCCGAGACTACCTCCAAGAGCTCAGACAGGCAGTCTCATGGGCAGCGTGGTTGGTGGTACACCAGCAGAATCCCTAATCTGTCTCGGTTGCCCAGCACAAGGTACAAACACTCAAGGCTGATTATGAGCTGAGACTTGCAAAGAATATCAAGAGCAACAAAAAGGGCTTCTATCAGTATATAAATAGCAAGAGGAAGGGGAGACGGGTAGTGGGACCACTTAATAAGGACCCTAACCAAACACAAGAAGCTGAGAGTATGAGAATCCCTCCCTCAAACAAAGTGATTGGTGATCCCTGGTAAAACTTGCCATATGGTTAGAAGGTGGATGGTTCTGCTGCTCCTCTCGCTCCTCTCACTTTTTTCCACACCCTGGATGCTTTCAGAGAAATTAAATTGCAGCTTTCCAAATTGCATGGCTTCATGCATGGGTTCAGATTTAAGTTCCCATTTGGTCTCTTTAGTTCTCCTTGTGAAACTTGAGAACCAGTCTGAAGCAGCCCAGCCTGGCTCCGGATTTGGGCAAACCCAATGCACATCCCTAGCCTGCTCGGTGTTTCCCTGCCCCTGCTTCACTTCAGACATCTTCACTAAAGAGAGCACAGGGAAGGAATTTGAGTTGGCAGCAGTCCTGCATCTCACTGGGGCCTAAAAGAACGCATGCCCCTAATTGCATTTGGAACTTCGTAGAACAGTTACATCAGTTGGCTTTCTCTTCAGAACAAGGTAGGTTGGGCTGGGAGGAGCAACTGGTCCAAACTCACCTAGTAAGTTTCATGGCTGACTCAACTTGGGAAGTGAATTGAGGCTCTTTGTTCTGAGTCCAACACTCTAGCCAAGGCACTAGCATTGTTCAGCACTGGTTTCTGTATTCGATGACATACCCTGCAAATGTGTTGCAGACATGGCGAGCAGCAAATGTCTCTGCTTAAGGCCAAAAGGAATATAATTAAATGCGCATAAAGTCATAATGCTAATAATGCTCTTGTTGACCTGATTTGGTAAGCTGAAAAAATGGCTTTTTTGTTTTTATAAACTTATATTAACGTCTAAGAAAGCTAACAGTTCAAGGATGAAGCATGATATATACACAGGCCGATTCAGTTAGATATTCTAATAAATTAGTAGGAGTTTTCCTGGGTTACAACCCACTTCATCAGATCCTATATTTGGAACTGATATAAGTATCTGATGAAATGGGTTGTAACCCAGGAAAGATCCTGCAAAATATTAAAGTATCTGATCAACTGAAACAATTATTCTATATGAGTCCTAAACTGTATCCTTGAATTTGTAAACAGAAAACCAGCACATATGTCCTGTAATATTAATATTGAACAGTGTTCTTCCAATTTAATGTCAAACTGCCATCTGTTTGAGCTTTCTCCAGCTATCATTTGAGGGGAGAGTGTATAACAAAAATATAGCTGTTTTGCCTTCATAATGTCCAGTCCAATTTGCATATCTTATGCAGGAGTATTGCACAGTACTTTTTCAAGCATCAAATCAAACTATATGCTGTTTTCACGCGTGTGTGTGTACACATGATGAATACTATTGTTGCCAGGCAAATAGAAAAGGTAGTCGTGCTGGCCATGGAAAAAAAATCCAAAATCCCACCTCTTATTAATCCAATCAAAAGATAAGTAGGCTTTAGCCATCTCCAGATCTCTTAATCAGGCAAGATGTTACTGAAACTGGTGACCTGTGCAGGGGGAAGGGGTGGCCTGATGAAGCCAAGTGTCTTCATGATCACGGTCTTGGATGGAATTGGGGAAGAAAGATTTGCAGAATATTCAATTAAGGCTCTAACAGGTGCTATTGCAATGTCAGGTTTTACCTAGAACTCACCCTACAGCTACTGGGAGACAAATGGGTAGAAAAGTATTACCGCACATGTTTCTTGCCTAGACATGCATTCACTAAATGGACACTGGCAGTATTGATGGAGCAGGTGGATGGGGAATTTGATTTGATGCAACTGGGTGGATTTCCCACTTTCCCTAAGTGGGACCCAGTTAGTGTTTTTAGCTTGCTTACTTTGATTCAGGGGGCTTCCTCTCACTTTTCCTTCTAGGAATTTGCTCTGGTGACCCACTAAAGAGCCCTCTGTGCTGTCAAGACAAGCTCCTCAGAAGAGTCTGTCCTGGCTTCAGTGACTTGACAAGAAAACAAAAGGGACAGTTAACCCAAATTACTTATGCACAAAGCTGGCAGGGCTATAGGATACATTTCTAGTAGAGCCTCCAACAATCACATTTTTCCTAGAGCCAGGATGCTGGTGAGTGTTGCACCTCTTCATCCTGGCTGGCTGAAGTCACATGTTCCCCTTATTAAAAATGAGGTTTGTGTTTGCAGTCGGCAAAACACAGGCCTCTCCTGCCAGATTACAAGGTAGCTAAGTGGTAATGGCTGAGCTAGGCAGAACTACTACCTGTGCAGGTTCAGATGACCTGGCATCCCATCCAGCAAATAAGCTCACTGTGAGGATTGACCATAACGTCACCCACACCATGCCCAGCATAGGATTGGGACTCATGGTGGGTTAACCCAGGCTCATTCTCCCTTGGATCTCCCGTAGCAATGGTTCCCAACCTTTTATATACCCCACACCCCTAGAAAATGTTTGATTTATGTTCGCACCACCTATAAAAGTAATACCACATCTGAAGACAAAGTAGTTGAATTTATAATTTTTGAACCCCAAATTGAACCACATATGGTACAGCGGGTAAACAAGTTGAACTAAAAAAAAAAAAAGCTTTTAACTCAGTGCATAACATTCATAAATATAAACTGAGCAATTGGAAAAAAATGGTAAAAGGTAAAATCAGTCCCAATTGTGAACATAAAAATTAATTACATCTTTGTTCCAGCTTCTCATTCACGATTTTGTCAAAACGTGGAAATTTCTTGCTGATTGCAATCCCCATGTCTGCCAGGCAATTCCTAGATTTTGTCTTGATTGACAAAAGAGAACTGAATCCAAATGCAAACAAAATAATAATAAGTAATTTTATAATTGGGATAATTTTTGGTGAAACCATCATGATTCCTCTTTGTTGCACCCCCTGAAATAGCATCTCGCACCCCTGGTAGTGCAGGCACCCCAGGGTGGGAAGCCCTGTCCTATGGCCGTCCCAGAAAACTCCCAGAACCCTGCTTGTCTACTTCTCCCTGTCACCTGTTGCAGTCCTCTCCCCACTTTTTCGGAGTTTCAGTTTTGGAGTTTCAGTTTTTGTGATCACTGAATTCACAGCCAGTGACAATCTCTCTAAAGTGTCTTAGTGGCACATTGGATGAACAGTGCTCTGTCCCCCACCCTCCTGTTTTGCTTTCCCCAGTGTGTGCAAATATTAAAATTGGTTGATGTTCACTCTAGTGTCGGGTATATAACAGAGCTGCTGAACCTGTTCTGTGTCTTCCCACCTTGCAGAGGCTGCTTGTAATACATTCAACCTACAAGCACGTTTTCTAGTTAAGACAGGCACTAGGTCTGCTTCTTTGCCTCACCCAGTGTCTGCTAGCCATACTTCAGGCTATTTACCTAATTACCCTCATGGTGTATGGGTTGCCATGTCCTCTAGACCTGGTGAGGTGTGTAGTAGGGGAGGCTTCCAAACCCCCATACAAATAATCTCCTGTTGTAGGACCCTGGGATGGTTTGGAAGGCACCCCTCACCTCACACCTTACCCAGTTTGGACAACATGATAACCTGCATACTGCAAGGCTAATTAGGCAAATCATGTAGCATTCCCATCACATGGGGGTGATTATGCAATGACCAGAAGCTGTCTGGTTAACTCTAAAACTGAACTGTTTCACTACATTTGTTTGATTCTTAAAATTTTGAACATATACAATCCAACTCTTCACTCCAAAATGACTGTGTCTTGGGTGAAACACACAGGTTGCTTTGACAGAGGATTCAGAGGGAATCTAGACAGTTCTTACATTGACAAAGCTGTACTAGGTGCAAACAAAGAAACCAGGCCAATAGAAGCCAAATTAGGTAGGTTTACCCAGTAGTTGGGGACAAACTCTCAGAGCAAAAAGTGTTATTAAAAACTGGTCTACCACTGTAGGGCGCTACTGTTGAAGAATTAAATTCAGAATATCAGAATTAACTTTAAAAAATTCAGTAAGTGTACTAACTTTACACATTTCACAGTATGTATGTTTAAGGCCCTCCAGCTTAAAACATCTGGCTATGGGTCATCTTGAACTTGTTATGAAAAGATAGGGGAAGAATTTGGGATGTGTTGGTCAGTTTTCTTGCTTTCATTTATTCTATTTTTTAGTAGTTTTAATTTTATAGTTTTCGTTTCTGGACATACTTTAATGTGGCAAGCATTTTACTTTCTATTCGCACCTGTCTCTTTCTATGCCTCCTTACGTTTTAGGTCCCTATTTCTCGGAGAATGTCCCACGATGAAACCAATATCTTCGCCTCCCACCGCTCTGCTCCTTCCTTCCTTCACAAGTGGTCATCATCTGATGACATCCGAGTGGCTGCCCCACACAAACCCGGGGGAGCCTCTGGCCTTCTGCCTCCTGAACTCCGCAACTACCATCATCGTAGACGGCCTCCTGAAGATGAGCTCACCACGCTTCGGCAGTTCCTGGAAGCTGGTCTAGCTGCCCAGGGAACTGGACTGGGCTCTAGTGCTTGCTTCTTCCGTGATGAGATCACCACCTTCATTGATGAAACACCAGTGCCCTCCCCACTCAGCAGTCCACACCACTCACGCCTGCCCTTCACAGGGCAGCTTGAGAGACGCCATTCCCTCAATGGTGCTGGGCAGGAGGATGGCCCTGACAGGGATCGGCGATGCTCACTGACTGGTGACAAAACCCCATACCTCTTCAGTGGAGAACAGGAGCCTGGCAAATGGACCGTGGCAGCCCATGAGGCACAGACCTTCCAGGCATTCAACCTATGAAATGGCACTGAAAGCATTTGCCCACTCTCTGGATTTTAAAGTAAAACTTCCATGTTTCCCCAGTCCCAGGACCCAAGGGATAATTTAGGTCCTTTTGTTTCACACCATGTTGGCAGGGAGGGGAATGGTGCCCATGGTGGGTCCTGATGTGGTGGGTAGGAACGAATGTGTGTGAGAGGAGGGGGGAAGTGGCCCTGTGGGAAGGAACCCCAGCAAGGCGGGCAAATGTGAGCACAGACCTCCACCGCTCATTGAGGGCACTTTTTGTCAGCTCCATTCCTTTGGTAGCAGTTTGTGCCGCCCATCCCGCTCTTTCTTAGCTCCACCCGTTATGAGAAACCCTCATTGGTTGCCAAGTCTGGGAAAGAAAGGTATTAAAAGAATCTATATTTGGAGTGTCACATGTGTCCGTCTTTTTTCTGGCACGTTTATTGTGTTTTTGTGCAATAACAGTGATTCAGACTACAGTGCTGTTCATACCTTCATGAGTGCCATGGAAAAGAATGGGCTGTGTTTGATTATGCTGTCAGTAAGCACTTACTGAGACCTGGCAGAGCCAGGTGGGAAGAGAGAATGGAATGGTGCCATGGCTAATTCTAACAACCAATATAGCACGGCAGGTGCTAAGAAGGGAAAGAGACTAACAAAGAATAATAGTGAGCATGTACGTATTATATTTCAAAATGCTTCACATACATTACTTCAACGGTCCTTCAAACAGCCCTGTTAAGCAGGCCAGTGTTAGTATCTGCACCTGGTGAATGAGTGGCGCTGATGGGAGATACCTAATGGGCAATGTCTGGCTGAAGATGGTGGGAACTGTGTGACTTTTCTTTCTAAACATGCATGAGATTTTGCCTTAAGAGAGGTTTTGAAAGGGCAAGGTGGGAAGGCTTCACCCCGGACAGGAAATGATGGAAACAGAACTGACTGCTATTTCAGCATTAATATGACTAATGCCAGCATGACTGGAGTTAATGCCAGAAGGCTATGGGAGAGCTCTTGGGTCAGTGTTCAGATCTTCCCATACCAGATGCATCCCCACAAGGCAGGAACTAATTAAGTGATGAGTGGAGCCCTGTGCCGCTTTCACACCAGGTATTTCAGGTGGAAACCTCAGGTCTCATTCACTCATCTTCTAAAAGGTGGTGTCCACACAATATAGACATCCCTTGGTAATTTCCCCATGTTTGCTCAGTACTGCAGAGTCCAACTTGATTTCTAGTCTACATTTTAATTCAAAACAAACATTAAATACATTGATTTGATTTTTTTTTACATTTTGTGAGTAGTAATGGACGTACTTCTCAAATAAGTGCTTTGAAAGAAATATATTTTTTAAGGATTGCTAGAAGTCCTTTTCCTCAAGTGGTTGCTCAGGTGAGTTGGAGCTTTGCTTCTCCACCCAGAGCACCCCCATCACATCCAGTGGTGTTGAGGGACTCTGCATGATGATGAGAAAAAGGTCCTATATCCCTGACACTGTGGAAAGTTACTTTGCAATTTCATTTGTGTCTTACAATAGAAAGCAATAGTTTATTAGCACTGGGAACCTTCCTTCTGGAAGTAACCCTAGGTAGGAAAAAGCATGGTGTATCTCAGGTGCTGACAATTGTACAAAATTAGTTTGGTAATCTATTCATTTCCTCCTTTCCATGTTTAAGGGCACAGTCCTATACATGTTTATCCAGAAAAAAGTCCTAAAATTCCCAGGATTTGGCTGGGACCTGCAAGGAACTGGAGGATTTTCTATCTAAACTTTCACAGGATTGCACCTTTACTTTTCCCATTCAAAAGAAATTAAAATCATATATCTTGCCCATATGCTCACACTTTTTGGAATGGGTTCGCTTTGACCCACCTGCCACTGGTCTGCAGAGCCAAGTGTCAGTCGCACAGCTCATTGCAGGAGCACTTCTGGCTGGAGAGACTATTGACAGGACCCCATGATTCCTACCAAGCATTTGTCTAGGGCTGGTTCCCATTCTGTGGGTTTTCTTGTGTTCTCTCATCTTTCTCATATGATTTTGCTACTCGTAAACTCTGAACTTTTTCCAGGGATTATCAGAATGCCTCTAATGCAGTTTCTGTATTGCCTAAAGTGCATCATCCTGCCTAATCTTGGAAGCTAAGCAGGGTCGGGTCTGGTTGGGATCTGGATGGGTGAATTGTGGGTAAAATGTTGTGAAGCACCCAGAGAGTTTCAGCCACAGGTACTACAGAAATGTAACAACCCAAGTCATTTGCTGAGTGTAACAACATGAAAGGACTGAGAGGTTTGGCCTGAATGGGATGCACTTCTTGGAGAAACGGGTAAGTGCTTGAGGGCGCCACCCACTTCTTTGACCTGAGGGGAGAAAGACCATACCCTGAGGGAGCTGTACAAAAGGCCAGCCAGCCTCTACAAACTTAAGTTTGGTTGAAAGGTGGAGGATATTTGAGTCTGGGGGGTGCAGTGCACCAACTCTGAAACAGCAGATGGACCTCCATAAGGTAGTTGGCAGAACTATTGTTTGCTTGCTTGTTTGTTTCATTTTTATACCACCCAGTAGCCAGTTAACAAAAGTTAAAATTAAACGTTTAACAAAGACACAAACATTAATTTAAAAGAATAAAAGTATTAATAGCAATTGCAGTTACTGTGATTCCACCATAGAAACACAACAGCAGTACAGACTAAAATGGAACATATAAAACCAAGTTTAAAAGATAAGCAATTAAAATACCTGGAACGTAAAAAGGTCTTCAGCTGGCACTGAAAAGAATACAAAGTAGGTGCCAAGTGCTGCTCTTTGGGGAGCTCATTCCAAAACCCAAGCACTATAACCAAAAAGGCTCTCCACCTGGTAGCCACTCACTTCACTTCCTTTGCAAGGGGCTCTCTTCCAAACTAGGTGCACAAGTGCAATTGTGAGAGCTAGAAAAAACAGTCTGGCCTCAGGAACCAGGAAACAGCTAGAAGACAGAGGTAAGGTAGAAGCCCAGCTAA